>NC_056732.1:383556039-383716039 GCF_019279795.1 Protopterus annectens | reverse complement strand
CATGATCTTTAAGTTTAATCATATGTGAAAACACAATTGACACTTCAAACTATTGAGCGATGTATGAAAACTGTTTTTTTTTTATTTGTTTGTTTTGCTGAAGAGGCCCCCCACACTCTCCCATGTGGGATGTTTTACCCTCCCCCTTACTTAAATATAGTAACTTCATAGATACACAGCAATGACAAAGAAGAGCATACAGAGTATATTACTGCTGTTACAGAAATAGAAACAACACCACTGCTGATCATATATAGGAAGATCACCTACAGTGACTTTCTGTGCTGAACACGGATCAATACATTGAAAATCATTAAGATATAATGGGCGAGTGAACCTACATTCATGTAGGCTAATTGTACCCATATCTCAAAGAACATTTGGTCTTTTACTGTCCAGTTAGACCACTGTCTTCCTATCCCCTTACAGTATAAATTATGTGGAACCAATTTAATCGCACTGTTGATACCTTAATGGAGGTCAGCTTACATGACTCCTCTACCTTCGGAGGAATCTTAGTGAACACCTTAAGAAGCTACCAATATCAACCAGCTTCTTGTAGACAAATGTAGGAGGAGGTGGTAAGTACAGTGTTGAGAATGTAAGCACTAAAATGCCAATAAAAACTATGAATCTTCTATCCTGGTTAAATAAGCTTAATAATCTATTTGATATGGCAAGAATGAAAACAGAAGATTCTAGATCCTGTCTACCATTCTTAATAGACATGATTAAATCTCGTGAGAAAATAAACTACACAAATATCGTTCACTTCTTTTGGGCAATGTATATTTTCAATATTGTATCAAAGGAAAATGTCTGTAAAGGTTTAAGGTTTTCTAAGTTCCCAAGTGGATTTGAGAAAGAAAGCCCTTTGTAGGAGGAGTTATATTCATTTTTGATAAGATGCAATGTGACTTAATGGCTATTCTCTGCAGACATAACAAAGGTTAACTAAAATCTCTTGAGAAGGATGCTATAAGTCTCAGAGTGGAAATATAAAAGCAAAGCAGTTTTCCTGCTTTTAAGATTTTTTTTTTTACAATTAAAAGATTAGTTGATGCTATTAAAACCAGGAAAAAAAAATGATATGGGACTTGGATGCATATAAGAACAAAGTAGCTTATTTACTGCCAGGTTCTAAAATTACAGGCCTACATTACACCCACCAGTACAAACACCAGTCATTATGAAGTACCTGATGAAGAAGGTGTTCATATAAGGTGCATTTTGTAGAGGAATAAGCCCCACAAATGGTACTTAGAAGTTCCAATCAGATTGTGGCAAAATAAGTTCAAGAGGTTTAAACATTTCCTGAATGAACAACCAATTGGTGACACAAGAAAGTACAAAAACAGTAACAGCAGATTTGGGCAAACCCTTCCCATGATGAGGTAGTGCACTAAGGTTAGAATAGTTTAATTCAACCCCTTTATCCAACAGCAGTGTCCAGTCAACAACAGGAAGGACTTTTGATTTTGGAGGCAAATACAAGATATGATTCCAAGAGGACACATGATGTAATAAATGTTAGTTCTTTTCCGTTAGCTGACACTGAGTACAAACTTTTAATAAACAGTTTACCTGTGTTTGGGTTAGGAGGACAAATTTGATAAAACTATGGTGGATTTAAAGCTTATCTAAGAAAACTTAACTTGCACTCCCTTCTCAATTATTTTAATATTAGAGGGGAAAAGCATACTGAGAATTTCCTTTTGCACTCTTTTGTTCACAGTGAATTAAACATATACTCCATTATAAGCAAACTGTCTTTTAAGAGGTGATTTAATTTGGCTACAGTTTTGGATAATTTGAGAAGTAATGTTAATTTAATATTCATTAAAAATAATACCGTTGAAATGTTGGTTATCATAGATGATTGTACCAACCATTGAAAGGTTCTAGCACTATTGGGAAATGAACATTTCTACAGAAAGGTTTACTGTAGACACATTAATATGGCAAACCATTACATAGATCTTGTGTTGCAAGATTTATTTCACTTCCATTTAATTGATACTAAACATATAACATTTTATATCCTAACATTCTAACAGTGCATTTTGTGGCATACCAAAGTTGTACAACAATGCCACAGACCTTTCACTGAGACCCATACTTTCTATAGAAGGGCGAAAAACAGAATACACTTCTGTTTAGTTTGACAATAACCCAGCAACACAAAGAACACCTTCACTTAATAAATGCTTGTGTGATTTTTTTTTTAAAAGACTGAAAACTGTCAAAAAAGACAGGGAGAACGTGCTTGATATCAGATGATAACAATTTGTTGTATACTGTTATTCCCTTGGGATGCTGTGAGCGGATGAAATGCTTATAAGCTTTTAAAGTAATGTTACTAGTTTTAACAACAATGTGGTCAAGGCTCTCTACACCTTAATAGAGCTGGTTCTTCATAATATTTGTTACTTACAAAGTTGATTTTTCTACAAGTAAGTGGAGTAGTGTGGTGGGGGGTGATAGTTGCCACCATTTTTACAAATTTGGTCCTAAATGAGTGGGAAAGGGCTTTTCTATACAAAACAAGGGTTTTGCTGCAGTTTAATGTATGTGCAGCTAATTGTTGACCTTTTTTGTTATACATTGTTCATATGAAACTTACTATGTTCATGGAACTAACAGCAGTTTAACCTTTTTGGATTTTACTTGTACTTTCAGTAAGGACACAATTCACATTTCTGGATATTGATGTATATTCTTCCCCACTGAGCCACACTTTTACATCAAACTTGCACAGGAAGCCAACCTTCATCAATAATTGCATACTTGCTAGCATTGTACATCTCATGCATGTTAACAAATTAGAAATCAAGCCATCAGGCCGGCTAAATTAGCATCAGATAATTTAGGATTTGTTGTGGTTTGTGTAATTTAAGGAATTTATTTTTAGAGAGAGGATGTGATGCCACTTGGTTAGAGAATATATTAAATGACGTAAGAGACAGCAAACAAACAATTGACATACCTATTTAATCTGATAATGTGGTATATTTTGGCACTGGTGGCAATAACAAAAAGACTTTACATTTTGTTAGAGCATTTGCAGTAAATTACAGTGCTGATGGAAATTGGATTAAAACATTTTAAGAGAAGTGGAGCATGCTTTGTGGGTACCTTGAAGTCTTTACTAGGGTAGTAGAAAAAAACTTATATATAGGTAAAAGAGTTGACGCTTTTAAAATATTACTTGAATTTGGCAGCACTTCCAGTTAAACAAACAAGGACAATATATTGGACAAGGGTATTTCTCTAGTGCTTTCAATGCAGGAACTCTGCTAGTCTTGAGTTCCTATGACAAAGCCATAGGTGGTAAAGCAAATTTCATCTTGGGTCCCCCCCTGTTCAATATCTTTACAAATGAACTTCATACTTCTTACAAACAATCTGCTCTAAATCAATACGCTGATGGCTCTGCTCTTATCTGCACTTCCAGCAATATGTCTGACCTTTACACTGTTACCCAGGACACTTTTCTATCCGTTGAAACGTGTCTGTCTGATAATTTACTAATCCTGAACCCCCAGAAAACCAAACTCCTGCTATTCCTCCCTCATTTTCTCTCTCTCACCTGAAATCTACCTTTCTCATCACTTCCTCCAGTAACACCACCATTCAACCAGACTCCCACACAAAGCTTCTAGGTGCCATCACTGATGACAAACTTCAATTTAACCTACATATCCTTCAAAGTATAAAAAAAAACTCACCAAAAATTGGGTATGCTCTATCGAAACCATAAATTCTTGACCTCTAATGCTAGATTCTCCTTGGCATAAGCTCTTCTTCTACCCTCCCTTCAATATGCCACCCCAATCCTCACTAATATTTAGTCTACTACCCTGGACAAACTCCAACAAACTTACCACAAAATAGCAAGATTTGCCACAACCTCCCCTTTTAACTCACACCATTGCATTGCACTCAAGTTACTCAACTGTCTTCAATGGCTTGACTTTCCACAACAACATCTATCTCAGTTTCAAATTAATCACTTCATACTTTACAAACCATCCTCCTGCCCTGCTCTCTCCTCTCACTCCATATTTTACAAACCATCCTTCTGCCCTGCTCGCTCCTCCCTAGTATCCATCTATACTCACACACCTCTAACCAGCAACTCCTTGACATCTACCAACCTAAGAAAACTATCGGTAAACTACTGTATAAATCCACTGTATCCCAAGCCTGGAACAAACTTCCATCCCACATATGCTTCATTACACACCCTATACACTTTAAGAAAGAACTCAGACTTGACTTACTTAATACCAAAACGTGTACTTGTCATAACCCTACCTAACTCCAGTACTATTCCTTTATCCAATTCTTCTACATAGGTTCATAGGTTCATACTAGGCTATCTGCCCTAGGGCATTTATAAGCCTAGCCAGAATGTGTTTGGCTTTCGCCACCCATTTTAAATTAATTTTGCTATGCCCTTTTTCGAGGTTAGTATACTGTGCCTCTGTCTAACAGTGACACAGAAGTGATACCCGGTTTAAACCTATGATCTCCCATCCACTCATCAAGATTCCTCTTGAAGAGAGTCAATGAGTGACTCTGCCTAACCTGGACTGAGATTTTATTCCAGAGTGAATGGAGCCTCTGGGTTATGAATCTGTCCCTCCAGCATGTCCTATTTATTTCAATGCTGAGGTTCAAGTCTCTCGAGCTCGTAGCTCGATGGGATTTGGATTTTCTGAGGTGCAGCATGTCCATTAATTCTGGGTTGGACATGACTTTATACTTCAGGCACAGATCGCCCCTGTACAGGCGGTATGCCACTGAGTAGAGTTGGAGTTTCTTTAACTGGGCAGCATATGGCATCTGTTTGAGCCCTTTGATCCTCTTGGTGAGGTACTTTTGGGGTCTTTCCAGTTGCTGCAGGTGTCTGGTAAGGTACATCCCAAAAGGGGCATTGTACTTAATTATGGGCCTGATGAGGGATGAGTAAAGAGGCACGATGACCTCCCCTGATCTAGATGTGAATCCCTTCATGATTAGGTGGGCTATATAAAATGTTTTTCTAAACACTTTGGCCACGTGGTTGTCAAATGAGAGACTGCTATCAACTTGGGTCCCCAGGTCCCTAATTACTTCTTCTGTACTTAATGGATTACCACCTGTGTGGTAATCTATGGGCACTTTGTTTTTTCCAAAGGGGATGACTATACACTTTTTGGCGTTTAGCTTGAGGCCATGGCACCAGTTGTCTGTTTCTATGAGGCCCTTTTGGAGGATGCTTGTGTCGGCTGGAGTCTCGATTAGGGCGCCCAGTTTGCAGTCATCTGCGAACTTGGTCAGCCACAGTCCTTCCGTGTTGGCCTGTACCTCCGAGAAATATATACCGAACAAGAGAGGTCCCAGGACTGAGCCTTGTGGGACGCCACTTGTAACTGGTTTGGAGTCTGACATGGCTCCAGCAATTCTAACCATGTGGGTTTTGTTCTTGAGCCAGTTTGCAACCCATCTAGTGACATAGGGGTTTATATTTAAGCTGGTGAGCTTATCTATAATGCCCAAGTGGGGTATTGTATCAAAGGCTTTTGCGAGGTCCAGGTAGGCTGTGTGGACCACCTTCCCCTCATCAATGGCCTTGGTGACTGTTTCAAAGAAATCAACCAGGTTTAAGAGGCAGGATCTGCCCTTAACAAAGCCGAACTGGGTATGATCCAGTGTCTGTAGGTCCCCAATATCTTTATTTATGAGGTCCATGATGACAATCATTAGCGGACTGTCCATGATGATTCTTTCCATAGCTTTGCAGACCAAGCTAGTCAGGCTTATGGGGCAATAGTTTCCAGGACCCATTGAGGCACCACCTTTGTGGAGAGGGACCACTGTTGCTGTACGCCACTTTTTGGGTACATATCCTGTAGTAAGGCTGAGATTGAACAGTAGTTTTATGTTTGGGTTTAGCTCTTCTTGGAGTCCATGTAGGACGCAGCCCAGGACACCATCTGGTCCCATTGATGCTGTGTTTTTTGCTTTGGAGAGGGCGGCTCTTACCTGAGCATCTGAGATGTCATCTTTCCCCTCATATTTGCCTTAGCATCTTAATCTACCTCATGATACCTCTTCCACCCATACATGCATTCTCATCTCTCACACCTCACAATTTGTACTGTTCCTAAAATACTACTACTTAATATACACAATACTACACCACTTCAAAATTGTTATTAATACCATAGCAAAAAAAAGGGGGGGGGTTCTACTACTATTTACTTTTGTGTATATATCTACTGATCTGTTTTACCTTATTTTTCTTGTCTAATCACTGTGAATTTCTATGAATTTGTATTTGCAAACTGCAATTTGTATCTATTGTAAACCAAATGTTTGTGTATAGTATAATGTCTGTAACTGGAGCTTTTCTCCTTGGGTCTCCATTGAAAATGGGTCTCTGGCAACTGGACAAACCCGGTTAACAAATGTCAATAAATAAATAAATAAATAAATAAATAAATAACAGCTCAGGAATTGTTTGCTGTGCTTCATGCATACATTATGATACCTTTTATGTAGACAAAACTTGTAGAAAACAGAACATGAGAATCAGTGAGCTCATATATGCTATTGAAACTATAAAAAAAACAAAAAAACAGAAACATTTTCTTGAGTTGCCATTTCCCCAATGTGTCCATGAGTCAGCAAGATTGATTGCATTTTTGTAAAAGTGTATATATGGTATGTGTTTTAACTATTACTCAGTTTTGAAGAAGTCTGTATTAAACTGAGTGATTAAACTGATTATGCATCATAGGTTCATAGATGTGTACTAGGATAATGGCCCTAGGGCCTTTACAAGCCTAGTCCATAGGATTACCCTGGCATTGTGCCACCCAATCTTAGTTCCTAGTGCCTCTGTTGAGTAGAGCCACTGGAGTGATCCCTGGGGTGAATTTTCTATTTCCCATCCACTCATCAAGATTTCTTTTGAAGAGGGCCAGTGAGGTGCTCTGCTTGACATGTATGGGAAGTCTATTACATAGCATGGGCAGTCTCTGGGTTATGAACCTGTCCCTCCAGCATGTTCTGTTGATTGTGGTAATGAGGTTGAGGTCTCTGGAGTGTGTGGTGTGGTGGGATTGTGATTTCTTTAGATGTAGCATTTCTAACAGAGCTGGGTCAGACATGGCTTTGTAAGTCAAGCAGAGATTGCCTCTAAGTAGGCGATATGAGAAAGAGAATAGTTGGAATTTTTTGAGTCTGTCCATATAGGACAAGTGTTTAAGGCCTAGGATCCTCTTTGTAAGGTACTTTTGCGGCCTCTCCAGTTGTTGCCGGTGTCTAGTGAGGTACATGCCAAATGGGGCATTGTACTCAATGATTGGCCTAATGAGGGAAGAGTAGAGGGACACAATGACCTCTTTCTTCCTGGATGCAAAACCCTCAGTCATGAGATGTGCCACATAGAAGGACTTTCTGACAACAGTGGCAATGTGGTGGTCGAAAGAGAGGTTGCTGTCAACCTGTGTTCCCAGAGCTCTTATAACGCCTTTTGTGTTCAGTGGACTACCATCAATGTGGTAATTCAAGGGACCCGGGTTTTTCCCAAGGGGGATGACGACACATTTTTTGGCATTGAGTTTAAGGCCATGGTTCTGACACCGGTCATTGGTCTCATTGAGGCCTTTCTGTAGGATGTCAACATCACCTGGGGAGTTAATAATAGCTCCCAACTTGCAATCATCTGCGAACTTTGTCAGCCAGAGTCCCTTCGTGTTGGCCTGGACTTCAGAGAAGTTTATACCAAACAGGAGAGGACCCAGGACCAAACCTTGCGGGACTCCACTCGTGACTGGTCGGCAGTCGGACTTGGAGTCAGCTACTTTCACACTGCGGGTTCTATCTGTGAGCCCGTTTGCAACCCACCTAGTGATATAGGGGTTGATGCCTAGCTTAGTGAGTTTTTCTATGATTCCTGAGTGGGGAATGGTATCAAAGGCCTTGGTCAGATCAAGGTAGGCTGTATGAACTACCTTGCCTTCATCCTCAGCTCTGGTGACTGACTCAAAGAAGTCAACCAAGTTGAGCAGGCATGATCTACCCTTCACAAAACCAAACTGTGTATGATCCAGAGTTTGGAGAGTCCCTATATCCTTGTTTATTAGGTCCATGATGATGCATTCCATAGCTTTGCATATCAGACTCATCAGGCTAATGGGGCCATAATTCCTGGGGTCTGTAGTCATTCCTACTTTGTTGAGAGGAATGACTGTAGCAGTGTGCCATTCAGTAGGAACAAAGCCTGAGATGAGGCTGTGATTGAACAGTGCTCATAGGTGAGGTGCCAGTTCACTCTGTAGTTCATGTGGAACACAGTCAGGGATATTGTCAGGTCCCATAGAAGCTGTATTCTTGGCCTTGGACAGTGCTGTTTTAACCTGTGCAGCAGTAATACTGGGTGCCTTGCAATCTACTGGTATTGTGATTGGTCCTTTGGAGGGGGGTAAAGTTAGCACTGAATTTGTGGCAATATCTGTTGGCTCGGTATAGGAGGTACCATTGTACAGTAGCTCAGAGCAAATCTGGGTATTGCCGTAGAGATTCTTTACATAACTATAGAAGGCCTTGTGGTTGTCTTTACTATCTGCTGCAATTCTGTTTGCATAGCTAGCTTTAAAGGATTTGATGAGGGATCTCAACCATTTGTTGAGACTGATAAAGGTTTTTTTCCCATCTTGGTACTTCAGCTTATTCTGCATCAGTTTCTTCGTTCAGTTGTAGAGTTTGTTTATGGCAGGGGACCACCAAATTGTCTTTCTTTTTTTTTGAGGAGCGCTTCTTGGTTCTATTGGGTATGGCAAGATCCATGCATTTGTGTACATGTTCATATAGTGCAGTGGTGTATGATTCAGCAGTCATGCAACTATTCTCCATTTGCATGGGTGCCATGAAGTTAGCCACCTCTGTTTTTAGGAGCCCAAAGTTAGTGGGAGGGATGTGGATTTCCAAGGTCATTAGTTTGTTGTCGGATCTAACCAAGGAGGAGTTACCTATTGGTGTAGAGCAATGGTCACCCATGTTAGTAATGACCAGGTCAAGGATGTTGCTACCTCTAGTGGGGATAAGAATGAGCTGGTTCGGGGCACTGGAATTAATGAATTCCAGGAAACATTGGACAAGTGTATTGGTAATGAGTAGTTTTCCCAGTTAATGGAGGGGTAGTTGAAGTCACCCAGTATGAGAGTGTTAGGCTGGACCCTAATATTCTCCAGGGTGCTTAGGAGTGTGAGTCTTGGGACATGGTTGGGGACCTATAGCAGCCTACGGCCTGAATCGCTGTCTTACCCAGTGTTAGCTGGACTTGAAGTATCTCAGATGCGTTATATTGGGCTACCAGTGAGGAGGTGTGTGCATCCTTTACGAATATGGAAACACCACCACCTTTGGAGCTTCGGTCCAAGTTCTGGGGCCAAAAGGTGTGGATTGAGTTATAGCCTGGTAGTGCAGGGGTGCTTTCTGCTGCCTTGAAACAGGTGTCTGTTACATCACAAATGCCAATGTTCTCCATCCATTTTTTTTTCCTTTTTCAGCTAACATTTCAGCTATGAAAGCATTTTATTTTTGTTATGACTAGAGGCTCCCAAGGTGTGGTTGGTGATTAAAGATATACTTTTTTGTCACCATGTTTGATACTTCTGAGACCTCCTCCCATTATGGTTAATTTGACCTAGTTTAAGTCCTTAGAAAACTATGGTGTATAACATTACATAATTTAAGCAGTCTTGTCATTAATTATAATGGTGACTTGATTTTGCTGTGCCTTACTATCATTAATATTATTTGTTTTTATTTGTGATAATGCTTGAATTCAGGCACCTTAATAAAATGATCTTGAAATATAGAGCCAAAAGCAAACTGGACTTCTGGAAGAACCATACTCATATTTTAAGTGTAACAACCTTCCAGGCTACTAATTTGCTTTCAGCTGTGTTTTTGAGTTATTAAGTTTGCCAAATTCCTCATTTTTTTCTTTATTATTGTTATCGATCATGAAATATACTTAGGTTTTAACAGTACTTATTCAAAATAGGCAGCGTAAATAGAGCTACAAACATCAGGGACCGTAACTACTTATGATATTGCTCTTTTGCAGTAGGAACCATTTTAGAATCCAGTTTGTGTACCTAGCAGGAACACCTTTTCTGATTCTGAGTAATTATAGCAGAAGAGAAGCTTGAGATGGTGTTAAATGGGATAAAATGACACACCCATGGGGCAGGAATTTTTTAGAGCATGCTGGAATATGCAGCGCTGTCCTTCAATAGGTACCTGAGTAGATTAAAAACAGAGATTACCAGCCTTAAGGTAAACTTATTGATTTGCATGGATTTGCCAACTCATCATATTTACATTAAATGCATCAGAAGAGTACCATTAGGCAAATGTAAGCTGCCTTGGGCTCAAGACCATAAACATCTGGGTTAATGCTACTTCTCAGGCTGAAGCTTCGGACTAGTGCTACTCTTTTGCTTCTGGTCAGAGAGGGAACAAAGTGCTCTTTAAACCATTTTAAAGAACTGTTGTTTTTGCCCCTGCATTTAAACTCTTACATTCTGCATTTCTACCTATTTTAAGTACTTGCTGCTTGAGTTAATGTGTAAATTGGTAATTTTCTGCACTTTCATCTTGGATTACTGTTTAAGTTGATTACTTTCTATACTTTTAGTCTCTTTCAGTGATTTAAAAGCAGAAAGGTTAGGCCTGCACTCTAATGGCAATGGAGAGTATTCTGGCCATATTATATGCTGAAAAATCACTGAGGAAGCCTTAACAGTATGCTTATTGTGATTGGTCAAAGGACTATTTTGCTTGTTTACTGAGCCTGTACAAAGGTATTGTAGTTGTGTGAGGACTGGCATCATGCAGCCATAGTTAGCAGTGCCCTGTTTTGACACAGGCACTTAGAATTGAAATTTTCTATAAAACTACCTCTGAAATTTCTTCAGTACTTAGTTGCACAGAGAGTAACTAGATTGTGCATTGAGAAGCACCGCCCATGAGTTCAGTTTAGTGTTGATTCTTACCCAAACTAGCCAGGTGTAAACCTCTCTTGTACCACCCCCTTGTAAATCATGTAATAAGGATTGGTAAGCATGGACATGCACTTTCCTAATATATCTGCAGCCATTTTGGTGGATATGGGTGTCCTGAGGCAATCTAGCAATTGTCTCACATTTACTGACAACTACCCAATTCTTAAATAAACTGATCTGGTATGTAAGACATGCACATATACAATATCACAGTAGGCAAGGCTCTCACATACAAAAACTTACATAATGCCAAACAGGTTGTCAGAAACACACGCGCACTACACCCACCACACATAGTATGGACCAGAAACATCGATACAGATATGCTGAGTCTTTTAAGTGTAATATTCCTAAACTCTAAAGTTCTCCCAGACATTGCACTTACAATAAGCATCCTCCACAACCTCAAATACATTCTGCAAAACAACACGCACCATGACACATACAGTCACATCTCACAACATCTCAGTTTCTAAGCCCATAAAGCAAACCACTACACAACTCAATGTTTTGTTCATAGAAGACTCCATTGTGAGATACATAGATGTCCCACTCACAATAAGGAGACAGTCACTGTCAGTTGCCTATCAGGGGTCAAGAGCCAACAAGATCATGCCTGTACTCAGGACCTTGAACCACAAGTACCAGTATGACTTGTTAATAGCCCATATGGGTATAAATGAACTGAGATCTACCTCCTTGGACTATACAAAGAGAGAGAGACATGATGGAGCTCTCAGAGTATGTATCTGAAGCCTGTATGAGCCTAGCATTGAGCAGCATTCTATCTTCTCCAAGGATGATGCCACAATATGAAGAAAAGAAAATTGATTTTAATAAATGGCTTAGATTTTGCTGTCATTCAAAGGGGGTACAATATTTGTCAGCCTGGGAAGATATGGTTGACAAGAAGGCTTGACACATACCAATAAATGGTGACAGAGCCACTGTCTAGAGCTCAGTGCCAAGAAATGTATAATAGTATCCTTTGGAGAAGACAGTTTCCATTAGAAATTACTACACTGACAATACACCCCTAAGAGTAGATCCAGTGGTCAGAGAGTTGGGAACACATAGACAGTAACCTGGCCTTTGACCATCATGTGTCTGTGGTAGTAAGGAAATCATTCAATACTATGCAACTTATAAGGAAGGCTGTGGCATCTAGATCCAGGGATTTCAATGTTCCACTGTAGTTGGCCCTCAACAGACCAATCATTGAGTACAACACCCCCTATAGTATGTACCTGACCAGGCATATGCAACAAGTGGACCATCCACAGAGGTTCCACACAATAAGAATAAATGGCATAAACAGCATGTTCTACACAGGCCACTTCAAAGCCCTTTCCCTGTACTCGGTCTGCTACAGACTGCTAAGAGGTGAGCCTGCAAAGTATCCTCTGGTCCCACTCAGATGGACCTGTTGCACATCTGCAAAACAAATAGCATATGAATGACATGCTCTAGGGACCTAAACTTTGTCTGCACCATAAATAAGACATGTTGGAGGGACAGGTATGTGTTTCAGACACTGCCCCTTCTCTGGGGCAGGCTTCCCATCCATGTGAAGCAGAGCTCTTCCCTAACCCAATTCTAGTGTAACTTGGAACAGTGAATTGGGAATTATAAATTTACCATTGGTCTGGTACCAATGTATCTATTACACATAGGCAGCCTGTAAATGCTTGATCAAACAAGCATACATATACACCTTAAAATTACCCTAGAGTACCGGAATTTGTCAGGCACATTTGGGAATCCTGGCTAAGCTTAAAACAAAACCCTATAGTTGTTAGCTTAGTAATCATCTATGAACCTATGGGTGTTCCTGACAACTCATACTGGAAAACATACAGAAAATATTAAAAGTAATGACTATTCTGAAGAATGTCCCATATGATATGAAATGAACAAGAGGCTAAAAGATCCTTGATTAAGAAAAAGCATGCAGTTTACAGTGTGACAGAGTTAAATCCAAAGAATAGTAGGGGCAAGAAAAAGATTACCTGTGCTTTATATTACATTATAGTTCGGTCTGAGTACTCATACAAAGCCACTGACAAGAAGAGAAACAATAGAGAGAACAAACAGGGAAACTTATGCGAGGCAGATGTTGCTAACGGTTACACTATCACTCAGTGATCAAATTGCAACAATTCAATGTAGCATGTTTATAGTATTCACCTATAGTTGCTTATATACTGTGTAACCTTCTAAATATTATAGTTTCACACAATTTATAAAATTATTTTCTCATACTTCCAGCTGGTTGTGTTTAGTAAGGGATCTGATATATATGTAAGAGCTGATAAAATAACAATAAAATGAAAGAATCAGACAAGAACTGTGAAGGAAAATGGTTAGAGAATACTGCACAGCTACAGCATGTAGATATTATATCATTTAGAATCAGAAATGCATACGGGAGGGTGATGTGGTGACTGCAAGGAAAAAAACTCTTATTAAAATGCCCTCTTATTCCAGATGTCAGTAGACATTTTAATACACTGTGAATAGGAGTTCATTTATATTAGTATATTGCTGACCTGCTCAAGGGAAAAAAGTAACCATTGGTAGAGTGACTTCATTATGTTTAGCAAGTGGTTTTATGTCTATTTTGAAAATTGTCTGGAAGGTGGCCTAATGGTTAAGGTGTTTGCCTTACAAACACAAGGTGCAGGGTTTGAATCTCACAAGGGATAATTGGCTAGGCTTAAAATGGCTCAAAAATGGCTCGCAAGGGCAGTTAGCTTAGTACTAATCTATGAACCAACAAAAGACCAAACATGCAAACACCTACACTATAAAAAGCAAGGGGGCAAGCCCCCCTGTACCCCCACACACCCCATACTTATATATATTAACTCCAAGATCTCACAAATAGTAACAGACAGAACACTCACACCCAGACATTCCACAGTCCCTCACACACACACACACATATCACACAAACAGCAACACATCCAACAATCACACACTCATACATTAACCTAGCTACCCTAACCCATACACACAACTTAAAAACAAAATAACACACACTCAAACTCCCACCCAAAACCCTTAAAAACAGTCACTTACCTTACACTACACAGAAACCCATACACCACATCCAACAACATCCCAAGTAAACACCGCATGTCACGTAACGTAAAGCCATAACTGCGAATCTGAGATATTTGAATTTGCGATTATGCATTTTCCACATTTTAAGCTTTCAGCTTTATATTGCCGGAATGCTGAAATTTGAGATTTCAGCATTTCGGCAATATGAAGTGAAACTATATATACATATATATATATATATATATATATATATATATATATATATATATATATATATGTATATATGGGATTTGGAAGCGTAAATACAAATATGAGTTATCCAGCCCACCCTGACATGCAAAGTATACCTAATTTTACTTTTTCTAGTACAAATACCTACAAATCTTCCACTCCAGATATGTGAGATTGTGAATTAGGGAAGGAAGTGGAAAAAATGCACATCATTTAGAATCTGAGGCAGTTCCACTATTTCCACTGTTCTAATTGCCTGTAGATTCTGAGTAACACAAATGTTTGCATTAATCCTATTTTCTTAATTCCTTGTAGTGCATGGAGTGAAGCAATTATGCTCTGAGATAAGAGAAAAGACGGGCTTCTTAAGCATTTTTGTAACATCAGCAAGATGCTTAAGATTTTGTTAAGCATCCCTTACCACCGTTAAGCACTAGTCTCATGTAATGTATTAAGAATGGTCAGTTGTCACCACAGCACAATGATGGAAACTTCTTTTTTGTCAAAATAAGTATTTTATTTTAACTTGCTTCAAAAATTTTTTAGCTTCTTACCACTATGGTGGCCACGCTCTGTGTGGCAGCAGTGAGTGTATCATGATTTTCAAAGTTGTAAATCATTAAGAGTTCCTATAGGTTCATAGATTCATATTAAGCTAACTGCCCTTACAAGCCATTTTAAGCCTAGCCAATTATCCCTTGTGAGACTCAAACCCTGCACCTTGTGTTTGTAAGGCAAACACCTTAACCATTAGGCCACCTTCCCAACTCTTTATATTTATTTTTAGCATGTTTGTAATAAACAGAAGCAATTTAAGCTACATAAACTAAAAGCGATTGTGACGGGGTCTTTCCAATCATAACCCTTTTTATTTGTTCTCAACATGGATGTCAGGAAAATCACCTATTGAGCTTTGCTGTTGAGGTGAATTTCTTGATATCCATCTGACAAGCACTTAAACTGGTTATAATTGGAGATTCAATTCAAGTGCACCTTGGACATTTGGATGGGAAACAGGAAATTCATCCCTGGTTTGGCACCTATGTCTCTAATATACACAGGTAGCCTGTAAATGGTTCATCTCCTAGGCCCATGCTTACACTTATCAAGGGGATCAGAACTTGCCAGAGATTTAGGATGGATGTTTAGGCTTAAAAAGGTTCTTATGGTTGTTAGCCTAGTAAACACCTATGAACCTATGAGACCTAATCATAATCCCTTATATTGAAAATTAGCTACTAAGAGTCACAGATTTAGTTTCTCAATCTCCCCATATGAGGTAGCTATAATCACCCTTAAAGAAAAACTCCCAAAGTTTGTTTTTAAACTATATCTTGATATCCTATGCTATAGTAATGAATCAGAATTACTGTAACTGTATTATTTTGAAATTTCTTATACCTTAAAATGGCCATCATAGGGTCTGCCAAACTGATGCAAGTTTGTTTTTCAAGATTTTGTCTTTCTCCTGCTATGCAGTTTGTTTTTCCTTTATCCAAATCAGATGTAAAGAAGTGTTCTTCATTTTAATATAGAGACAATGATGTGACTCAATGACTTCATAGTCTCTATGACTATAGTTTGTGCTCATTGCAGATCAGGAGAGCTGAAATATCAGGGTTTTCTGAAGTAGTCAAACTTGTAATCTATAAACAATTGCCAGACCTCCCCCATACTCTTTTCTGATGTGTCAAACTTGTCAGTTCATTGTAGCAGCTTTTGCTATTTATCCGAGTCAGAAAGTTGTCAATGTAAAGAGATGGTAATCTGTTATATTTGTTTATTTTTTTCATACTGCCCTTAAATTATATATAAAAGCAACACTTCACAGGCCAAAATCAGAGCACTTACCAATCTGTTTATTTAGTGCTTCTGCATAACTAACTCAATCCTTTTGATTTATTCAAAAACTAAATGTTTAATAAATAGTTTCACTTTAGCTGTTAATATGTGTGTCTGTCTGTGCACCCTTAGCTGACCTCAGCAGCACAACCTCAAGATACAAAAGTTGTAGGTGGTGAGTACTAAAAATTGCACAGAATAGTATGTTGTGCAAGGAATGCACAGAATAAACAGGAAAAGACAAGCTTGTTAAGCACCATTAAGCACTGTTAAAATCAAGTTTTCACCAGACACTGGCAAATGGGAGTGAACATCAGTAGAAAGTAAAGCAGCTTTCAATACTGCATTGTGCCACACTGATAAAAACAAAAAGTGTGGTAGTTTGAAATGTCTAACAGCTTTTAAAGTCATCCATTCCTGAGTAAGCCACTCTGTTTGGCAATATAAACTGTTTTACTGACCTTCAAAGCTGGTAAACACTTTGAGCTCCCACACTTTTTTCCCTTAACTGGTAGTTCATGGGAGGGGGCTTTCCCATGAACACCTTGTTTCTTTTTTTCTGATGTTGTTTTCACCGACATTGCAGCATTACATAAATGCACTGCATTGAACAGTCTACATTAGTTTATTCCATGTTGTGTGACATTGTAGTGAAATACCGTGAGGCCAGCCATTCAGTCAGTAATGCTCAGGTCCAGTCCTGTGCTCATTTGTTCTGAAGGGTTTAAGAAATTGTGATGCTGTGAACTGTGTTGTGGTAAAATAGAGCTGTGATTGTAGTTGTTATAGTGTTGTAATTTTGAGGACTGTAAGTGTAATCTATGGAACTGCAGAAATGTAAGTGCAATTGTGAGAGAATATGTTCTAAGACTGAAATTGCTACATCTTGTACAATTATCTCAGACTTGATATATTTAAGTAGTGAGAGTGTGGAGGCACAGACCCCACCTAGGGGAGTCCAGGGCCCCCTACAAAAACTGGCCAGTACTGTTTCTAATGATTCACAATTTATTTTTTCACAGCTTCAGGACTCAAATTGTTGATGAGCCTCAAACTTCCAGTACGGCTCAAGAACCATCATATTTTATTTATTTATTTATTTATTTTATTTTACATTTGTTGACCGGGCTAGTCTAACTAGATAAATGTCCATTTTCAGTAGAGGCCCGGGGAGAAAAGCTCCACATAAGCAAAATATTAGCAACTACAGGTACAGATAAGTAAAAATGTAACAAATTTAGGTGCAGTACTATTTTAAGGTGAAGAATACAAATGTTTTATAGACAAAAATTAGTATTAAAGTAGCAGATAATAAGAAAAGAGATTGAACAATGAACAAATTTAAAGTGGCGCACCATTAAGAAAGAGAAAAGAAAAAAAAAACACTAGCAAATATAGCAGCTCCAGGTACAGTGTTTAGCAGTGAGTCATTCCATTATCCTATAGTAGCATAGCAACTTTAAGGCAGTGTTTGATAAGAAATATAAAGAATGTCTATATCGATATTTATATGTGATAGCAAGTTAATACTGCGAGCAGCAATCTATGCAAGTACATAGTTAGTAGAGGATCAAGTGTAAGAGAGGGTTGTAAAGACTTAAATTAGTATAGGTAGGTCTACTCTCTAAGGCATAGAAAGAGCTGGAATTAAATAGCAAAAGGTTATGTAGGTAGGGTTCAGAGAAAGTGGTGGAAGGATTAGTCTGGGTTACTACATGGGCATAACCAGTGGTCACTAAGGTATTCTCTGAGTTGTTTTTTGAACAGTTTTGCTGAGGAGAGAGATGAGAGTTCCTTGGGAAGCAGGTTCCAGGATTTGCCAACAGTGTTGGCAAACAGAGAATCACCGGCCTTATTTTTGGATTTGACTGTAGATACTAGCACTCTATTGGCTGAGCGAAGGGTTGTCAAATTACTGTAGGGGGTTAGAAGGCTAGCAAGTACAGGAGTATTTTTAGGAAGTTAGAGGTTCTTATGGGCAATAATAAGGTGTTGAAACTGAAGGTGATCTTGAAGTTCTAGCCAACCTAGTTGCTTCAGGTTTTGACAGTGGCGAGTTCTATATGAGGAACCAGTAGCAAATCTGGCAATATTGTTGTAGGAAGTAGCTAGTTTGTTAAGGTTGTTTTTTGATAGGTTGGTATTGATAGGAGAGGTGTAGAGGAGGGTGGAAATTAGATGGGTCTGGGCAATAGTGATTCTAGTTGTTGGAGTTAGGAAGGGTTTAATCCTATAGAGGGAGCCTAATTTTCTGTTTACTGTTTTTATTATTGTGTTAATATGTGTGTCAAAGCTAAGAATATGGTCTACTGTTACCCCTAAGAGCTTGGTAGTTGGGTCAGGAGATATAACGATGCCATCATTGGATAAAACTGTGAAGTCAATTGAGGGGGACCTTTGAGTGGGAGTGAAGAGTAGTAGTTTTGTCTTTTTAGGATTCAGGAGGAGGCTATACTGTAAGAACCATTCTTCTACTATGTTAAGCACTGTTTGGTTAATGGCCTGAAGTTGAGGTGCGGAGGTAGCTGAGCATATTAGTGTGGAGTCATCAGCATATTGGATACATGTAGCTTGATGAATGATTAGATTAAGATCATTGATGAAATTGAGAAAAGGAGAGGGCCCAGGATAGAACCTTGGGGACTCCCAGGGTAATAGTAAGGTGAGAGGATAGATTATTTTTTCAAAGCACAGCCTGTTGCCTATTTTAAGGTAGGATTTAAACCATTGTAAAGCCTGTGTATCTAGTGAGAGAGACTTACGTATGTTCAAAAGAAGTTGATGGGTGACCATATCAAAGGCTTTTGAAAGGTCAGTAAAGAGTGCCGAGGATAGAGTATTGTTGTTTTGGTTATTGTTAATACAGTCGGAAAAGGATAAGAGGGCTGTGGTGGTACTATGGTGAGGCCTAAAGCCATGCTGACAGTTAGCGAGTAAGTTATTTTGCAGTAGGTGGTCTAGTAGTTGGCGGTAGATACATTTTTCCATAATTTTGGCTAAAGGAGAGAGTAGAGCTATTGGGTGGTAGTTAGAGAGTTCATGTGAGTTGCCCCCTTTGTGCAGTGGGATAATGTGGGAGACTTTCCAGATAGATGGGATCGTTCCATCAGTAATGGTTCTATTTATAAGGATGGAAATAGGAAAGGCTACTACTGCTGCAGCTTTCTGTAGATATTCTGCTGGTAAAAGGTCAGCTGAAGGGGTACAAGGTTTTAGTTTAAGAAGAAGAGTGTAGATGAGGGATGTAGGAACTGGTTGTAAATGAAATGAGGGGGTTAAAGTAGTCAAGGACGATGACTAACTTGAACTAACAGGAGGCAGTGACTTGGCAAGACTTTGGACTGTATCAGTAAAGAAGGTATTAAAGGCATTAACAATATGCTTTGGAGTTTCATAGGTGGATCCTGTTGGGGTGGGAGTTTTGGACTGACCTGGGTGGAGGAGTCTGTTTATGCCTGCCCAGAACTTTTGAGGTTTGTATTGGTGGGTTTGTTGGTTGTTGTGGTAGTAGTTTCTTTTATCTAGAAGTATGGATTTTTTGGTAGCATTTCTGAGCTGTCTAAATGTTAGATGATCAGCTGGGTCTTTAGTTGCTCTCCATTTGGTCCAGATTTTATTTCTTAGTATAATTTTGTGCCTTGTCTCTTTTGTTAGCCATGGAGCAGTTTTGGTTCTATTTCTCATTGAGCGGGATGGGGCATGACAGTCAAGGATTTCTAAGAATTTGGTATTAAAGTAGGATACTGCCTTGTCTAATTGGAGGTGTCTTAGGGGTGACCAGTCACATGCTTTCAGTTCAGTTTGGAAGTTAATACGGTTCCTACCTGCTATCTGGAGATTGTTTGGGCTACCTCAAGTTTTGTACAAGTGGTTGAGCATAAGAGGCAGATAAGGTTTGAAAAAAGTGAGATCCTGTCGGGGCACTTGCTACATGGTTTTAGGCTTCGAGATATACAGAGAAGTCTTAACCATTGCATAACATTCATTACATAAAATCCAAAGTACCCCCATAAACATCAAAAATTCCAAAGCAACATAAAACCTTAAAGAGATTCTTCCACTCAATCCTACCAACAAGTCTTCTCTGTGTCTAATTCAAGGTAACCTTTGGAGTGGGCGATGCTTTCATGATGCAGTTAGTGTCATGTTCTTTTTTATGCAGTCGTAGTTCTGTCTGCTAAGAATAAAGTTACATTTTCTTCTACCTCAACCCATCAGTGTAACTAAAGGTTTATTAAAGACAGAGGTACAAATATTAAGTCCATAGTCAAAACAGAAATAGGAAAAGGTATACTCATGTTTAGATTTTCTTGCCTTATGAATAATTAAGATTACTGTCCACTGCTGAGATGAGGATACCTCACTTTCAGCTAAATAGTTGTTATAGATACACCAGAACTTTGCACATAACACTTTCATGTCTTTCTCATAAATATTTCTGGAATTTCTTATGGATTATGTATGGTGCTCAGTTTTAACAATCTATGTACTTCTAATAATTTTGCTTCAGATATTGAGACAGTTAATAAAAATACCTCATCCAAGATCATGAAAAAAATATAAGAAAGGAGAAATGAAATGAGAACCTAATTATAATGGACACACTCACTAATATATAATGCTGCTACTAAGGGCAGACTGACTGTATCTAAGGTTGCATCCCTGTCATGTAAGGGATTACCTCAGACTGGATGTTTGATTTTCATGACACAATGAGCACTTGCCTGATGCCCAAGTCTGTGAACTCCATTCTTTTGTGATCTTGGACCCCCCAACCTCATTTTCTTAAATCTATCTCTTGCATACTCAGTAAAGATCCATCTTAATCTTGACAATCAGGGCAACCATTTACATTTGTCTCTGAGCATTTGTGAACAGGCCATCCATTCAGAGAAATGGGTTTCTCCTCAAACTGAAAATTGCATTTGCTGTCGAAAATTCCAGTGATTTACTATATTTCCATCCTTTTTTCTTACCACTTCAAAATCTCATTAGACATGTAAAGCAACCCGTACATTGAGCCTTTGTGGATAACACTGTCTAAAGAAAATGACCAAAAGAGAAGGTGATTTTGAGACTCACAGAGGGATTTTCAGTGGGAGCAGGTGTGCATTAAGGTTCAGAGATCTGAATCCACTGCTGTTCATATTGGTGATGGACTACATTACCAAACTGATTGGAGGGGAAAGATCAACAAAGCTGCTATATACATACAAAGGAGCACTACAAGCAGATTGTTAACAGGAACTTCAGCAAATGAGAGAGGAATGCAAAACTGAAGGCAAACTGGATAAACCTGAGTACATGCAAGGCAGTTATGGCAACAAATGGGGGACATCAGAAGAAGCTTAGAATTTGGAGAAAAGGGAAAATAGTGGTACACAGTAGCAGCTTCAAGTATCTTGGAGAAGTGGTTGAGAAGAGAATTATGAATGATGAGGTCAAATCAACAGTCAGAGGTACTGCAGCCAAATGGCACAAAGTGTTAGGGATAGTGTATGGCAAGAATCCCAAAGAAGCCAAGCAGCAAAGTGTAAAGTGCTCCTACATGGTACATGCACATGGTCAGTGAAAGTGTAACAGCTGAGGAAGTCTGAGGTGATGGTTATGAAATACTTGAGATCATAGCCAGCGTTAGGCACCCACCAAACCTGTGTGCGTGTGAGGGCCCCCACATTAAGCAGCCGTGGGTTTCTCCATCTTTTCTGCTCCTTGCCTCTTTCATTTAGTGTCGTCGTGCAAGTCTGTTTTTTATTTATTTATTTATTTTTAAAGAACTTCCTTCCTTGACTGCTGCAGCCAATCAGGTCTGTTGCTTCACTTGAAAGCTGCACTCAATCAGGTCCGCTTCAGTGAAGCTAGGGACCTGATTGGCTGCAGCAGTCAAAGACGCAAATTCCAGTTTTCTGATCGGCTTTGCTGTAATCTGTTGTCTGTTGGGTCAGTTCTATGGATTATCGGTGTTAGGCATACCTCTGAACTGCCCAGTTTTTTAATAATGTCCACATTTTTGCTTCATATTTTTAGTTTGTTCTTCATAAAATTTGTGGTTTTCTTCACTAAATAATGGCAGACATTTACGTTTCAGACTTTACATCCTTCAGAAAATGCAGGCTAAAGCAAAGCTTGAAAGCAAGTTTGCAACTTTATATGAGCAATATTTAAAAAGTGTCCCTATTTTTAAGCCTTTGTACCCCCATTATTTTTGGCTTTGTCCAGATTTTTCACACTAAGAGGTTGAGAGGTGTGGTGTGAGGATGGATGGAAAATGCAAGTTTTTCTGGAAAGACTGTGAGACCAGCAAAGCAGCTGTATTTTAACTGTCCTTGTAAGGGCAATTTCTAAAAGATCTGAGAAACTGTTCTTTTGAGGGAAATTTTAAAGGGGCTGAACTGGTCTGGTCTGTGTGTAGGAGAAGTAAGAAGAGGATTAATACCAGCATTGTATCAATTGCAGAAAAGGTAAGTTGCTGGCTTTATTTTTAACTTTATTTTTTGCTTGGGGATGGTAAGGAAACCTATGGAGAAGATTGTATAGCTTTTTTTCTGCAGAGTTCTTATGCTGATGATTTTTTTGGAGGGGTAGACTTGTGGTTGTAACAGTTTTATTTTACCTATGGCCAGAATTCTTCTGCTAAGAGATTGAGGAAGGAAGGCTTGTCTGTAATTAATGTTCAGATATGAAGTAGTTTTTTTAGCTAGTCTTACATAAGAATATTCATTAATGCATTTTTGTTTTGTGTACAATGGTGCTGAAATATTGGTAGTGGGAGGGATAGTGGCCGTGAGAATGCTGCAGAATGTACAGATGTTTTAATGTATACCAATGCAAACCCTGTTCTACTAGTATGTTTTATGCATACTGGCAATGTTTACAACTATGCCTGATGCTACACTTTTGTTCTATGATCATTTTTTGCTCTGTCCACAATTATTGTGATGAGAGGTTGGGAGGGGAGTTAGCAGCTGTGAGAATGTTGCAGAATGAACAGCTGTTTTTTTTTAATATATACTAATGCAAACCCTGTTATACCAATATTGTGTATACCGGCAATGTTTACAACTATCCCCGATGGTACGCCTTTGATCTATGACCATTTTTTGTTTTGTCTGGAGTTATTGTGCTGACAGGCTGGTGGTGGTGGTGGTGGGGGGTGTTATGGGCTGTGAGAATGTTGTGCAATATTCAGATGTTTGCCTGGTATTTGCCTCTTTTCATTAAAACATGTGGGGTTACACAATGTATTTTACTGCAAAATCTGTTATTCCAGCATCTTTGTTTACTCATAAACACATTGTTTTTTAATGTTATGCCTTTCTGTTTTTATTTTGCTTTACCTTCATCCAGATTTATTGTGCTGAGACACTGGGGGGGGGGGGGGGTAGGGACTGTGAGAATTCTGCAGAATGTACTGATGTCTTAATGTGTGCCAATGCAAACCCTGTTCTACTATTGAAGTTGATCATAGCAAAGTTTCAAGCTATCCCTTATGTTACACCTTTGTTCTGCCATTTTTTGGGGGGAGGCTTTGTCTGTAATTGTTACACTGAGAGGTTAGGAGAGGGGTAGGGGCTGTGAGACTGTTGCACAATGTTTAGATGTTTGAGCTGTGTTTTTACTCATCAAAAATGTGGATTCACGAAATGCATGCTACTGGAAAAATCTGTTATTCTTTATTAGTTCATAAGCCCAGTGTTTTAAATCCCTAATGCTACGTCCTTGTCTTTTTAAATTTTTTTTATTTTGTTTTTACCTGCTCTAGAACTGTGCTGAGACTTTTGGGGGGACTATGAGTGTTCTGCAGAATGTACTGATTATTTTAATGAATGCTAATACAATCCCTTGTCCACATATTTGCAGATGATATTCAGATCGGTAGTGAGAGTAGGGACCAGGTTGAGGAGACCCTGGAGAGGTGGAGATATGCTCTAGAGAGTAGAGGAATGAAGGTCAGCAGGACTAAAACAGAATATATGTGTGTAAATGAGAGGGAGGGTAGAGGAATGGTGAGGATGCAGGGAGTAGAGTTGGCGAAGGTGGATGAGTGTACATACTTGAGATCAACAGTTCAGAGTAATGGGTGTGGAAGAGAGGTGAAGCAGAGAGTACAGGCAGGGTGGAGTGGGTGGAGAAGAGTGTCAGGAGTGATTTGTGACAGACTGGTACCAGTCAGAGTGAAAGAGAAGGTCTACAAGAGGGCAGTGAAACCAGCTGTGTTATATGGGTTGGAGACGGTAGCATTGACAAAAAGGCAGGAGTCAGAGCTGGACGTGGCAGAGTTAAAGATGTTAAGATTTGCACTGGGTGTGATGAGGGTAGACAGGATTAGGAATAAGTATATTAGAGGGTCAGCCCAGGTTGGATGGTTTGTAGACAAAGCCAGAGAGGCAAGATTGCATTGGTTTGGACGTGCTGAGGAGGGATGCTGGGTATATTGGGAAAAGGATGCTAAAGATGGCTCTGCCAGGTAAGAGGAAAAGACGAAGGCCTAAGATGACTTTTATGGATGTGGTGAGACTCATGCAGGTGGTTGGTGTGACGGAGTAAGATGTGGAGGACAGGAAGAAATGGAAAAAGATGATCTGCTGTGGCGACCCCTAATGGAATCAGCCCAAAGAAAAAGAAGACAACAATCCCTGTTATTCTAATATCTTTCTAAGTTTATCATAGCAATGTTTGCAACTATCCTTGATGTCACACCTTTGTTATACAGTTATTTTCAGCTTTGGAATTATGCTGAGGGGTTAGGAGGTTGGTAGGGGCTGTGAGAATGTTGCACAATGTCCAGATGTTTGTTAGTTTTGGTCTGTTTATCAAAAATGTGGGGTCACACAGTGCATGCTTATTCTAGCATCATCATTAGTTCATAATCCCAGTATTTTAAATTCTTAATGGTCAGTCTTACTGTAGTGCTGTCTTCGTCATGTGTGGGTGTCTATGTCTTGTGTGCAAGTCTGTGTAGCTGTCTGTCCAGTAGGTGATCATTTTGCATCTGCACATGGGGGTTGTTCTAAGAGTTTATTTTTTAGTGTTCTAGCTTGTCCATTTATGGAATATATAGGTAGTTTTAAAAATGAGTTGGATAAGTTGAAATGTAGATTCATTATTAACTATAGAACACTTCAACCACGTGGTATGAATATTGATAGTAATTTAATCTTATAAAATAACTCACTTGGGTTAGATAGGCATTATGCATTTAGTGTTAAAATTGTTTAAAGTATAAGATCATTTAAATGCTTAAATGTTAAAAACATTTAATAAGGTAACAAAAGGAATCCAGAGACAGCGCACACAATCCGCAGATCAAATAAGGTAAATGTTGTTTATATTTGATTAATTGTTTATAATGTTTCTATGGGTCTCTAAATTTGAATGTTTTAAAATGATGCTTTAAACAAAATAATTCTTTTTGAGTACTCAGTACTGCAGAATTTACGAAAAAAAATATTTATTGGAGAATGAATTTATTGGATAATGCATTTATTGTTTAATTAAGTCTGTTTGAATGGTATATAAGGTGGGGGGTTTTGTGGAGTTAATTTATTCCTTTGAAGGCGAAAAGCCGAGGTACCAGAGAAGAATAAATGGTGGAAAATTTACCCTGCCTGCTGTTATTTTTGGAAGCTGTGCTGTGGAGTGTTATGTTGATGTTATTTTTTGTCCTTTGTTGGACGCTTGTGGTTCGGTGTTGTATTCACTGTGTCTTGTGTCTCTGTCCTGTGTGAGAGTGCCTGTGTGGCTGTTTTTGTGTACCTCTGAGGGACTGGCTACCTTGATGCAGTACAGAGGCTTGCCATAATGTAACGACAGTAATACTAAATGCCAGTCAGTGTGTGTGTGTATGTGTGTGTGTGTGTGTGTGTGTGTGTGTGTGTGTGTGTGTGTGTGTGTGTGTGTGTGTGTGTGTGTGTGTGTGTGTGTGTGTGTGTGTGTGTATACATCTGTGAGTGGCTACCTTGCAGTGGTAAAGGGACTTGTAAAGTAACATTGGTACTAAATGTCAGTCAGTGTGTGAACCTCTGTGTGTAGCTACCTTGCTATGGTACAGGGGCTTGCCATAATTTATTGGTACTAAATTTTATTTATTTAACATTTGTTTTCTGGGAAAGTCTGACTAGGACAGAGACAATTTTCAGCCGAGGCCCAGGGAGAAATGTTGCAGAAGCATGTCTTTGGAATGTGAGAGGAAACCCATGTGAGTGCAGGGAGGACATGTAAATCTACACATAATGCACCCCAGCTGAGAATCAAACCAGAGAACCTCTTGCTAAGGGGCGACAGTGTTAACAGCTGCACCACTGCGCAGTCCCAGTCAGTGTGTGCACCATTATGAATGGCTACCTTGCTGTGGTACAGGGGCTTGCCATAATACAACATTGATACTAAATACCAGTCAGTGTGTACCCTGACATTTCAAGTCTTTTTAATGGTCTGAATGTAGTAACACTACACAGTGATTGTTAAGTGGTGCTGCATGAGCTTTACAGGGAAGGGGGCATGATGGCGATATGGTCACACTTTTTGTATTCTCCTGGGTGGGGCCCCAACTTGAAACTTACTGGGGGCCCCCAAAATGCTAGCACCACCCCTGCTTGTGATGGGAAGTGGGGTATGCATTGTTGGACTGACAAAAAATATGAAGACATCAGAGCCAAAGCTAAAGTAGCCCCAATTGCAGAGAAGGTCACAGAGAAGTGATTACAGGGGTTTGGTCACAAGACCTGCAACAGTAGGGCAAGGCTGTCAAAGAAGATAGGAGAGCAGTCTGAACTGAGAGAAGTGGCAATAGTTGATATAATACCCTGACCCCATGTAAAACAGGCAGAAGGTCTGATGATGATGATGATGAAGATGATTTTAATATGTAAAGTTAGCTTACATTTGCCTCTGAGTTTTCCATATAATACTAATTTGTAATTATCAAAGCCTTACAGAAATGATAATGACTAAACATTTTCACTCAGACCAGCACTATGAAGTGAAAATACAACCCTGGGATTTTACAAAGGCTTACTGCAATGAAGAATCCTTATTCAGAAGATTTATGCATCTTGGTAAGCTTTTCTAATCCAGAGACTGCGTTACTTCTTTTGTTTTTCTCTCACATTGACTGCAGACTAGACAGCTTTCTCGCTTGGTAATCTGCATGCTAATATGGCAATTGTGGGGAGTGGCAAATGCTAATTAGCCATGGACAAACTCCATCCCCCAGATGTTCCTGTGGCTCCTTCTCACTCTCCTGAGTTCAGTTTTTCTCTAGGAATTAAAAAATGAATGCCATCTTTTACTGATGTTCACCCATTCACTCCTATGGGAGCAACTGTGGTACAGGTGAGTATAACCGTGCCTTAGGTGCGCGTGCATGTCTGTATGTGCATGCATGTGGATATGTGTGTGCCATTTCTGCAGGTTCATGAATGCAACTGGATTGATATGTTTGTGTTTGTGTTTGTGTGTGTGCGTGTATATATGTGTGTGTGTGTGTGTGTGTGTGTGTGTGTGTGTGTGTGTGTGTGTGTGTGTGTGTGTGTGTGTGTGTGTGTGTGTGTGTGTGTGTTTAGGTGGGTGCTACTGCGATGTGCTGGCTGTTAAAGAGATCATAAGTGAGGTCAGATCTGACAGTGAAATGTTCAATTTAGAGACATGATAATAATAAGCCACAATTGAGGTGCTTCTCTGTGCACCTTTACCATGTCTCTGAACTGGAGATTTTCCTCTGTCAAGTTAAATGACCAACCTGAACTGGCCAATCACCGTGGAAGGAGATAATCTCTCTGAATCCTCTATCTCATCAGTTGTTAAAGGCTGACAAAACTGAATTAAATATTAAAGAGTTTCTTCTGTTTCCTCTCATTGAGAAAGATATTTTTTCTTATCTACGCAAGAAACAGCAGTAGGTACATGGTTGCAAGCTTTTTGCTAATCACAAAAAAGATTTTTATAATGCTTGATCCTTACATAAGCAGTGTTACTTGTGTAACGAATAGGAGCTGTATGGCTATGCCGTCTCTTCAATAGACTGAGATTTCAACAACAGTGATAAAACAGCTGAAAAAGTTACAAAAGCTTACAACTTTGGATTGCAGTCTTAGTGCCCTGTATAGTTTGGAAGTGTAAGCAGTTGTTTTACAACTGCTACAATGACCCAGTAAAAGTTGTTGTTTTCTTTATGTGGTATATCATGTTACAAAGCAGCGGCCTTCGCCCTCTGTCCTATTATTTCCATCACTGCCGAGTATCTAAAAGCATGAAGTTAACGTATACAATATTTGGGGGGTTTGGGTGCCCTCCATAATTCTATTTTTTTTCAGTTGTTATTAATTTACCTTTGCTTATACTATAGCATGGGGAGAAAACTTCTCTTGAAATCAAACAGAAACCTCTTGCGACTTGCCTTATGAGCATCAAAACAATTATATATGTTATTCTACTAACTTACATATATTGTGACTCTGTATTGCCTTTAATTACCTCCTTTCTCCTTACAAAGGAGTTAAATAGAGGCACACTAGTCCGTGTATTGTACTCAATGTGCACACTCCCCCCATTGATGTTTTACCATCTTTAAGTTCTTCAATAATGACCTTAACCTTTTCAGGCTAGTACATATTAAAACAACACCTGAAACTTCTTACTATAGTAGGGTGACAGAACAACTAAAGGATATTCAAAACATTTGACTTGATCATTGTAGACTATACCAACAATAAACTAATACAAACAGTAGAGTCATTCTGATATTACAGACTATCTGACTTTCTTGTCTGCCTCACTGATTGTTTCTATTACAGATTTACTTACATGGCTCCCAAGTGACTCTGGGGTCCTTCCCCTTCTGTTCCACCCTTGCTCCACTTGGGCTTCACTCTGCTCCCCCACCCTACTCTGAGGTCCCACCCATCCCCACTGTATGTAACTTTAAACCTAAATACACCACGCCCCTTCCTCTCCAAACTCCACCAACACACTCCCACACCTCTTACCAAATACCCTCTTCACTCACAAGTTGCCTAACCACTATATTCTTCACACAATTTTCTCTCCCCATCTCATAAAATTCCTATTCCTTCCCCCCTCACAGACTCCCTCCCACCAAATACATCTGTAAACCACTTTCCTCTAACCCCTACTTGCAACTTACACATCAGCTCATTCCAAACACTCTGCTCACCTACTTTCAAACTACTCCATTAGTCTATCTCCTATTTGCTAGTTAAATCCTACCCCCAAATCTCTCTACAAGACAATCAAATACTTGAAATCAATTACTTCAGCCACCGCCTGTCCCTTTATTTTCCTCCTCTTTCTTTATCTCACCATGAAATTCACTACCCATCTCTCCACTCCGCCATCTTATAAATATCTCAGTCCTACATCCACCACATTTTTCCTAACACTCCTTGCCTTTTGACTCTTCTCCCACAACTCAATGTCTTCCTATTTCACATTGATTCCTTCTGCATTCCTTCTGCATTCCTCCCTCCTACTGACAGTGCATCTTCCTCAAATTTTAATCATCAGTATACCCCAACCATCACTCCTTATCTATTCACCATGAACTCTGATTTCCTCTTTAAACCAAAACTGTTTCATACATCACTTTACCTGGCAAATATCAAACAAACAACCACTATGACCTAAATCAAATCCTGTCTATCCTCTCTACTCCTCAAACATCTGTGGTGATATTCACCCCAACTCAGGTCCCAACTACTCTCCATCCACACCCCTAACATTCCCACTGCTCACAACAAACTTAAGTTTATGTCAATAAATATTCATAATATCTGTAACAAGGTATCTGAACTTCATGCCTGGATTACACAACACTCCCTTGATATATTAGTAATTACTGAAACCTGGCTAAAACCACATATCAAAGACACAGAGATACTTCCACCAGGCTTTAATATGGTTAGAGCAGACTAACTCAAAATAAAAGGGGAGTCATAGCCATACTTTATGAAGACTCTATTTCTCTAACTCTCAGTAACCTTCCTGTACTTTTTTAATAAAGCAGAACTTATCATTAACATTCTTAAATTAAATAATAATAAAACAATCTGCCTTATCACATTGTACCTACCACTTGGAAATAATCTTACCTCTTATCCTGGACATCATCCAATATACTACTAGAGACAATATTAATTGGTGATGTTAACATCAACTGGCTAAAGACTCTGAATTTTCTGCCGACATCATTAACCTGTATGGATTCACACAACTAATCACTAACTCAGCCTACACCAAATCATCTCAACAAACTGGATCTATTATTGACTGGCTTGTAGCCTCCCACCCCAGTAACTTTACACAATCCATTGTACTACCAGACTCAATCAGCGAACACCACCCAGTCTGTGCTACTAGGCTTATTACTCACCCCTGTAAATGACATGCACACAAATATGTATGCAACTAAACCACTTTAATCAGACCTTTACAAACATTGTAAATACTATCAATTGGTCTTTCCTTAAATACCTACCTTTTGATGAAGCAGTCGATAAATTCAACTTAACGTTTACTGACATACTAAACAAACTTGTCCTGTTAGAAAAAAATGAGTCAATAATAATTGCTCCCCCTGGCTTACTAACCATACTAAATCTCTCATGTAAAAAGAGATAAAGCATGGGCAGCCTATACAAAACAGAAAAAAAACTCTAATAAATCTACAACACTACAGAGCACTGCATAACCTTGTAAAAAACAAGTCACCTTAGATAAAAAACATTTTACTTAAAGTCACAACACCAGCACAAAAGTAATCTAAAAGCTTTTTGGAACTCCATAAACAAAATTCTACACCCTGGTAAGCATTCTTACCCTTAACCTTCTACCGGCAGTACTTCATCTTATATAACAACTCAGTTCAACTCATATTTCATTAACAGTATGGCTGCTATTACTTACAGTTTCCTAGCTTCTACTGCAACTGCATTTAATTCTAATAACTCATCCTCCACCCATATCTCTACATCTACTACTGTCTCTAAGCCACAAAATACATGTCCCTACAACTTCTCTATCCAACCAATACCTACTTCCCTTATTAAATCCTTGCTAAACAAACTTAAACCTTACTCCATGTCTGCTGATAATCTCCCTAATGTGTATCTAAAAATGGCAACTTACTCTATAGCCTATCCAGTATCCATCCTCATAAACAGATCTATCAAAGAAGCCTATGTCCGTACCCTCTGGAAAAAATCCTGTTTCCTTCCCCTTCGTAAAGGAGGTACCTCCACTGAAATATCTAACTTCAGGTCCCTTGCTATTTTTCCACCACTCTCAAAAATTTTAGAAAAATGCATCCATAAACAGTTACTTCAGTACCTGCTGCTTCACAACAATCTTCTATCTAGAACACAACATGGATTCAGACCTGCACACAGTACTACTACTGCTCTTTTTTCTTTCACAGATGTAGTAAACAAAGGACATGATACCAGCAACCTTGTATCTTCTCTATTCATAGATCATGTACATCAGTATGTATGTATACCTTTAAGAAGCTTTCCATGGGCTTGCACATGTGTATAAATACTGAGCACCTACAAGCCAGAATGCCATTTTGTAGAGAGCTGTTGAGATGTAAGCATGCATGTTTGTAATGGTCTGTCAGTTAATCAATTTGTTTATATTTTATGTTGCTGCTATCCATCCTGATGTGTTTCTATATAATAAAGCATATAAACAAATTATCCCACCTGTTCGTCTTGAATCATAACATAAGATGAGCAATATGGTGTCAAAATGGGATCCAGAATCAAGACCAAGAGGTACGCAGTTTATGTTGGAGGAATATAGAGGAATGGATCATCCTTACAGCATGTACAACTCACAAAAACAGGTCAGAAACAAATTCAGTACTAAAACTCACAAATGATTTTTTACTCAAAGAATATCAAACAAGGCACTCAGAATGCTCAAAACAAATTTCTAGTTAAACAAAATGTCCAAATCTGTGACATATTGATAAAAATATTCAAAATAGTTACGAAAATGTTTGAAATAATGTCCGAATCACATAAGATATATAAAATAAGGAAAATGACCACAGTTTTTCACTAGGTGCTACTTCTTTTTATTCATTAAAGCTTTTTGAGATACCCAAAGTATACAGAGTGTTTGCAAATTTGTGCAGTATTACAGTGCAGTGCAGTTGTTTCACAAAATACCGCCATTTCAAAGCATATTTCGCAAAGTACAGTATTTCGAAGAGTATTGTGCATTTGAATGTTAGTTATTATAAGTACCTGGTGTGTGTGCATGTTCATACATAATTACAAGGGGCATATTTGCAGTGTGTTTAAGCATACTTTGTTGGCATGGCAGAAGGCTTTCGTGGACCAGCTCCACTTGTATTTGATAATAATATTGCAGAAAAATAGAGAGTGTTTGAGCAAGAGTATAAAATTTTCATACAAGCTACATTTTCTGATAAAGATGCATGTACAAAGGCATTTATTCTGCTTAATTTAGCTGGTTCAGAAGCCATTGAAAGAGAGCATTCATTTGTGTATCCACCTGCTGTGTTTGCAGGAGAGAGGGAAAATCATCATATATTGGTACCGGTTGAAACAAGGGAAAGACCCCGAGTGCTTAAAACATAAATTTAGAGAAATGTGTAGTCCCCAAATGAATACTACAATGGGAAGGCACTTATTTTACACAAGGGATCAAAAGCCGGGTGAAACTTTTGCATCATATATAACTGACTCGATAAACAAAGCTAAGAAGTGCACATCTGGTGATTTAAGGGATGAGTTAAATAAAGACAGACTTGTGTGTGGTATTAAAGATGATGCTGTAAGAAAGATTTTGCTTTGTGACAGTGATTTAACTTTGAACAAGGCCATTGAGATTTGTCAAATATATGAACTCACAGAAAGGCAGACAAATATGCTTACAAATGAAAATGCATGCTTCCAGTATCTTCTAAAGCTAGTGTTGATAGTATGCAGCACATGGTTAAAAGAAACAGGCCCAAGCACATGGCAGCAACTGGGAAACCTGTAACAGTCCCTGTTAAACCCAGTAGCTTTCTAGCAAATTCCAGAGCATGCACAGTCTCAGTGAAATACAAGGGTGAGTCAGCAAACTCAAAGCTTGTTCCCTCACATAGCCTCATAGTCAACTGTCATAATTTTGGTGATAATCATGTGTCTAAAAGAGAAAAGTGCTTAGCTTTTGGTTAGCAATGCCACAGATATAAAAAGTAGAATAATTTCCAAAGATTCTGTAAATCAAAAGAGGCACATTCTTTTATTAAAGAGAACGTTCAAAGACACAAGTTGATCACTTAGAAAGCTGTGACCCTACTTTTTATGTTGATGTTGTGTTTGTACTTAATGAAACAGTCAATGCAGTAGATTCATGGGCAAAGAATGAAGTATTTTGCACTGTACAGATAAATGGGAGACCCATTGAGATCAAAGCTGACACAGGTTCAAAGTGCAGTGTTATGTCAGCAGAAACATTTGCTAGAGTATGTGCTGGTAAGAAGCTTGATTTGGCAAAGTGTGCCATGATTTTTGCTTATGGGGGTGAAAAAATTCAAACTGAAGGGTCAGTAGTGCTTTCATGTTACTTCGCTGGGAACAGGTATGACTTGCAATTTTACATAGTTAAAAGGCATGTACAGTCATTATTAGGCCTCAGAGACAGTTTGGAAATGGGACTACTTTCATTTAATAAGTAAGTCCACCATGTAAGCTTGAAAGACCACTGTTCTAATTTCACCCAATCTATTTTCTGTACCTATGCTGATCTTTTCAAAGACAACTAGGCAAACTCCCAGTTGTGTACTCCATGACGTTAGACCTGGAAGTCAGCCCAGTTGTCAGATCAGCTTGAAGAGTTCCAGTAGCTATGCAGAACAGAGTCAAAGCTGAGCTAGATAAAATGGTGCAGCAAGGTGTGATTTGTCCAGTTGACAAACCAACTGAATGGGTATCTTCCATGGTAGTACCTCATAAGAAAAGCTCAGGTGATATCAGAATATGTATTGATCCAAGAGATTTAAACAAAGCACTGAAAAGATCTCATCATCCAATGCATGCAGTCAAAGAAGTCACTGCTCTTATGCCAAATGCCACTGTTTGTTTTCTGTTTTGGATGCAAATAGTTCATTTTGGCAAATTTTGCTTGACCGAAATTCTTCCTTGCTAACCACTTTCAGTACTCCTTTTGGCAGGTACAGTCTTTGAGAATGCCATTTGGGATAAATTCTGCCAGTGAAGTCTTCCAGCATGCCACATAACAATTTTTTTCTGGATATCAGTGTGGTATTATAGTAGATGATATTCTACTAGGAGGTAATGTTGAAGCTGAGCATGACAGAAACCTCAAGGAAGTTCTGGAAAGAGCACATGAAGTGAATCTTAAGCTGAATCCTTAGAAGTGAAAGTTCAGGCTATGAGAAGTTGCTTATGTTGGTCATTTGTTTACCAGTTCAGGCTTATGATCAGATCCTTCAAAGCAAACAGCAATTCTTAAGACGCCAGTTCCAAACAATATTCAAGCCATACAATGTTTTCTTGGCATGGTTAATTACCTAGGTAAGTTAATTCTAGACTTGAGCCAACTTTCAGCAGCATTCAGAGAGTTGACCTGCAAGGATGTATCCTGGTCCTGGTTAGAACAACACCAAATAACATTTGATGTCCTGAAACAGAGAATTGCCAGTCCACCAACTCTCAGATACTGTGATGTTCACAAACAAGTAACTCTTGTGATGCTTCAAAATTTGGTCTTAGTGCAGTCATACTTCAAGAGGGTAGACCAGTAGCCTATGCATCCAGAACTCTAACCCAAACCGATATGTAGTATGCCCAGATAGAGAAAGAATGATTGGCAGTTGTGTTTGCATGCTAGACATTCCATGATTATATTTATGGCCAGCCTGCTATTCAAATTGAAACAGATCACCAACTTCTAGTCACTATTTTGAGAAAGCCTATGCATACAGCTCCAGCCACATTGCAATGCATGATGTTGGAACTGCAAAAGTATAATTTCAATCTTGTCTACACAAAAGCAAACATTTTTATATCTTGCTGATACTTTATCCAGATCACCCAGAAATACCACTGAACAGCATGAAAATTAGCTACTTGATTTTGAAGTCATGGCAGTAAGAAATTTTTCTTCCACACATCTTGATGAGCCTAGAAGTCGCACAGCCTCAGACTCAATACTTCAGAAGCTCAACCGCTTTATCAGTTGAAGATGGCTGTCAAAGTAATCTTGTTTACCTTAGGACCTGCAACCATATTTTCCTTACAGAGATGAGATTTGTTTGACAATAGTATTATCATGAAAGGTCCAAAAGTGATTGCTCTAAAATCCTTACAACAAGAGTATATTACCATTTTACATTGTGGCCACCCATGTACTGCTTCTACCAAAAGAAGGGCAAGATGATTAGCATTTTGGCCCCTTTGCCACAGGATATTGAGAGAGTACTTTCATCTTGTTCTGTATGTAATAGTACTAAGCCACATCAACAGAAAGAGCCTCTTCAGCTAAGCCAGATTCCTGAACTACCTTAGTCGACAGTCGCTATAGACATTTTTGAATGGAATGGGCAACATTACTTGGTGTTAGCAGACTCTTATTCAAATTGGTTTGAGATTGACCTACTTCCTAATCTAGAGTCCAGTACTGTCATTAGTAAGTTAAAGCGTCATTTTGCAGTCGATGGTAGTCCTCACAAAGTTATTTATGACAATGGTACGCAAGTTTACAAGCGAGCAGTTCAAGAGATTTGCTGAAGAGTGGGACTTTATTCATGTTAAGAGTAGCCCTGAGTACCCACAGTCAAATGGTTTGGCAGAACATGCAGTTCAAAGTATGAAACAGTTATCAGAGAAGTTGAAACGTGACAATAACAATGTTTTTCTGAATCTCAGAAATATTCCTTGTGATAAATATCTTGGTTCACCTGCACAAAGGCTTTTGTCGAGACAAACTAGAATCACACTACCAGTCAGTAGCAATGTGTTAGTTCCCTGTGCTAAGAACAGCAAAGCTGTGAGAACTCAACTTATGAAAAGGCATTTGTCCAGGAAGTCTTATTATGATAAGTCTAGCAAACCGCTCAATCCATTACGACAAGGGGAGATAGTGAGGATGCAGATGTCTAAAGGTTTTGATTGGACTGGAGTAGTGAAAAGTGTATGTCCAGAGCCGAGATTGTACATTGTGGAATCACAAGGAGTTGAATTTAGGTAGAATCAGAAACATTTTGTACCAGTGTCTGAGCCTGTATATGCAGCATTTTGCCTGTGAAAAAGACTCTGGATCTCAGAGTGAGTTATTCAGTGGTCCAGTTCCAGGGGACATTCCAGCAAATACCCCTGTTTCTGAGAAGATTCCCGAAACTCCTGAAACAGATTGTTCACCAGTGACTGTCCCTGTTGTTAAACCCAGTCCTAATTGCTCTATCACTAGATCAGGTCACATTTCCAGACCATGTTCCAGATATATGGCAACTTGGACATGAATGTTGTGTTAATTTCTCAGTGTCTGTATAAATGCATGTCTTTTTCAGATGTAATTTTATTGTGGGCAATTCACTAAAAAGGGAATATGTAGATCAGTACGTATGTATACTTTTAAGAAGCTTTCCATGAGCTTGGACATGTGTATAAATATTGAACACATGCGAGCCAGACTGCCATTGTGTAGAGAGCTGTTGAGATGTAAGCATGCATGTATGTAATGGTCTGTCACTTAATCAGTTTGTTTATATTTTATGTTCCTGCTCTCCATCCTGATATGTTTCTATATAATAAAGGATATAAACAAACTACCTCACCTGTTCATCTTGCATCATAACATAGGATGAGCGACAGATCTCTCTAAGGCTTTTAATACTGTTTCCCACCCTAAACTTTTATCCCAACTCTCTCTACTTGGCTTAGTTGAAGCTTCCCTTCAGTGGTTCACTAGTTACCTCTCAGACCAATATCAATCAGTCAAATGGAACTCCAGTCCCTCTCCCTATCTACCAGTTCATACTGGAGTACCTCAAGGCTCCATTCTTGGTCCATGCCTTTTTAACATCTTTATAAATCCTCTCCATACATCTGCAAAACAAGCTACCCTTATCCAATATGCAGACAATGCCACTTTAATCTGCTCTTCAAACAACCGTACTCATCTTCAAAACATAACACATGAAGCTTTTAACTCCATCAAAACTTAGCTCACAAATTACCAACTCCTAATCAACCCCTAAAAATGCAACTACTGCTATTCCTACATAATAAATCCCCCCTTTCTAATACTAACTTCTCAGTTGCTTCCCTAAACAACACAAAAATTGATGTTGCCTCTTACACTTCGTTACTTGGCATTACAATGACTGCAACCTCAAGTTCGATCTGCATATCAACATTTACATATAAAAGACCAATCAAAAACTAAGCATGTTGTATAGAGTCAGAAAATTCCTAAATAATTCTTCTACAGAAACTCCTACCACTTCATATCTCCTACCATCATTACTATATACCAATATATATAACCAATTTACACTCATCCCTAAAAACTAAACTTAATGCTACAATCAGATAGCTAGGTTTGCCACTGGACAGCCCCCCAGTTCTCACCACTACTTCTCACTCAAGGCCTTACACTGGTTAGAATTCCCCCATTTGTTAACATGTCAACAGTTCCTGTTAACTCACAAAATACTGTTCAACCCATCTCTTCCACAAGCAATATCAACTTTACTTCTATACTGCTCCCCATCTCATCACTTGTGAACTTGTGATCCTCTGACGAGCACCTACTATCTATTTATAAATCACATAGATCTCCTACAGTTAATCTGTATTCACACTGTGTCACAAAAACCTGGAATTCTATTCCTGTATCTATCTGAATTTTACCCCATTGCTCTTCCTTCAAATCTCAACTAAAAGATTACCTATCCAGTAAGTGGATCTGCCAGTGCCTTATGCCAACATAGTTCTTCATTCAATATCTCACAGCTGTTACGTGTTCTGAAATTGTCTTTTTCCGGCCTTAAATCTCTTACCCTTTTTCTGTCTCTCTTTAGTTCTACCTACTAACCTGTTTCTCTACCTTGTACTTGTTTTGCCTCCCATAACACTCTGAATTTACACTAACTCCAAGACTACAATATCTCTGAGAAGAAGGATTATTCTGAGAAATGATCATAGGGGAATTATTGTATGTAATCCCGTTTCTTTCGGTCACTCAGCCTTTTGTGTTTCAGGACTCGCTGTAGTATGGTCCTAACATTTCAAAGTGTTACCAATCAATATTAAGACTCACAAACTCACAATGACGAGTCCCAAATGCCAAAAAATATGGGAAAGAAATGAATATCAAACAACAATTTTCTCCTTTAAAGTTTTTTTTTCAGAGAGGCAAGTTGTCACTGCACCTCCTACTGTGGGGGGCAAGCCCCCTGAATTTATATATACCAATTTTAAGATCATCATACCTTGGAGAAAAGGGAATATTATGAGAAATGGTAATCTTGGACTTACTATATGTTAGTCTGCATTTTCGGTCCTTCAGTCTCCAAATTCCTGGACTCTGCATTGTGCATCTCTACATTTTGAACCAATACCTTTTAAAGCTGTTGGCTGATAGACATGCACTTTACTTCTGAGTGTAGTTTATATGAAAGAATGGACTGTGTCACCATGTTTAAAGTGGTTAGACACTTTGTACTCCTTCACTTTATTAATTTATAATACATTGAGCCAGCTAAATCTCCCAATATATGAGTTATATACGGTTTACTTGCCATAATTGTTTGTTAATGAGTTCACAAAGGGGATTCAGTTAATTTACCCTGAGAGCAAGTCCTCTAATTCATTCACTCCTTCATTCATTCATTCATTCATTCATTCATTCATTCATTCATTCAACATTTTTGTACTGCAGATCTAAAATTGACGAAAACTTGATGCATTTAATGAGTCAGTTCTAAAGATATAAAGCAAAACAACTGCTCAAGGTTCTGGAAAATACAATGCATTGAGAGTGCAGTCCAAATGCAGGAGCAGTTGTCACTTCTCCACCTGTTCTGGTGCTGCAAAATTATTGAAATCTCTAGTCTCATTTGCAAGAAACAACATAACCATGCAGGTCTGTAGAACCAGAAAATGGAAACTTACCTAAAAAAACTAAAAATACTTTGAATTCTGCATACTGCTGCTTGCTGCTTGCTGTGTAAGTCAGAAAATTACCTTTCTTAATGGCTGAAAACATAATGAACTCTTTAGTATTTAATTCATTTATTTCTACCTATAATGATTGATGAGATGTGTTTTTTGTGGCATAGTGTCAGTCAATGAAATAACTTTCTATAATTGTTAAGGTTTTTGATAATTGTAGATTTATGAAACATTGTGAACCCCAGAGAGAAATGTGAGCTACCCTTTGATTATCAAAATGACAGTACTTAATATAAGTAGTCAAGCTGTTAAAACAAATTTTTAAGTAAGTATTTGTGCAGCTGTGGTAAGTAGAAATGTTTCTTACCTCACTGAATAGCAACTTAAATAATAAAACAAAAAACAGTAAAACATGTATTTGTCAGAAGTGCATTCTGAATGAACTGGCATGATAAATAACTGTGCACCTTAAGAGCTATCAGAGGGCCTGTCTTTCTATGTCACTGCTCAGACCAGTTTGTCAGCATAATGTTTAGAATGTTTTTAGTCAAGAGATTTCACTTCATTACCATCAAGTTTTGCAATAAGTGAAGTCATATTGTATTATCACAACAGTTTTGTCACTGATTAGGATGCATGCTGCTAATTATATAAGGCTGGCAACATCTGGCATCTAACAGAAGCTGCATTAGAATGGGACCAGTGTGCTGTGTTTGAAAGTTTCAGAAGGACTTGGAGTCAGAAATGTATGTACATGATTATTTTTCTGAGTAATTAATTATAGCTTACCCAATAAATTTGTACGAGTTTTAATTTTATTCATTATGGGGAACATATTGGTGGGGGGCAAGTGATGAAATTGCGCCCCATTTTCCAATCACATTCACATTACAAAATATGGAATTGAACAGAACAGTTGCCTTTAAATAGATGTGCACTCCTGAATAGCAGCTTAGGAAAAGAATTGGACATTTGTTTTATGTATTTATTTTTTACTACTTGGTAGACTTGTAGAGTTGATAAGGGTCATTGATTAACTGTGATAAAAGATTTATAACTGCTGGGAATTAGCAGCTTCTGCTAGAGATTTAACCAAAGACTGTCAATAGCTGCATGTCACATAGTGCAGTGGAAAGCTGTTTAGTTTTATTATCACTTCGGTGCATGTGAAATGGTAGGGATTCCAGAATAGAACAAACTGGTAGTTTTCATGTCCTCAAGCTAAACTCTTTGATCTGATTATTACATATATTAATAAAAACTACAAAACAGCAGGATATTTATAATAAGACCATGTCTAGTGTCACTATTTTGAAATTTACTACTTCACCAGTTGACATCTACAAGTAAAAGTCAAACTAAATTAGTTACTTCATGTACAAGTTACCTGCATTTTTGCTGTCCTGTAAACTCAGTTCATGAGTCTTTCTCTCTGCAGCCACAATGAATTTGCCCATTCACATTTGGTACATAGCTAGTTACTTAAAGCAAATTATATAGTTACTGCATATCCTGGATCACCTTTCAGATGGATCACAGAAGTGGGGAGCTCCGTAACCAAGTGCTCCTTACCACATTATCACTTACGGAAGAGTCTTCAGTCTCTTGCCTTCATGTGCAGCACAGTTAGCTATATAGATGATAGTTGCAGGCTTTTGGACACTTTTACATGCCAGCTATAGTCAGGGTTTAATCCTCCTTTAAGGTAGCAGAATGTACATTAACATGACATAGCAAGATATGATCTGAGGCATACATGCATAAAATCACCTCAAAACAGCATTTTGACTGACCAAGGTCCATGAGCCATTAGCCTCTGATAATAAGTGATCTCCTACAGGTAAATCTCCAATACTACCTCTTAGAAATATAGAGTATCAGGCAGGCAACCTTGTGTGACCTCCTGGCTTCTTGGGCTTATATCCACACAGGGGCTGCCATTGGCAGAGCTTAGTGTTTTCTCACTTTATTAGTAACTTAGCATATTGCCAGTATTTTGAATATTTACATAACCAACATTCTCAAATATTATCATTCCAGATTGATAGCCACTCTTGGTAAAAGCACCATATCTGGGTTTAAAAAATTGCTGATGTTTTGCTGTCCAGGAATATCCCCCACTCCCCTCTCCTTAGACGATCATGTACCATTTTGTCCTCACATTTAACTTTATTGTTATATTTAATCTACAATATCCACCTATCATCTTGTTATTTTGTTACTTTATAATTTGTCTACCTTTTTAATAAGCCTCTGACATGACTTGAGTTATACAATACACTATGTAATTTAATATCTAGCACATCAGCCTTACTTTATCAGCTAACTTCCAGCTATGTATTGTCTTTTGTTCTTTGGGATGAGAACCCCAAAAAGCATACCAACAAAATATAACCCCTTACAAGCTGTGACACATTCAGCATCCCCAAAGCCCAGTGCCATAATTTCATATAGTTTCCCTAGCACCTTTAACTAATGTTAATTTGTGGCCTATCAATCGATGCCCTTATTTCACTCGAGTCTTATCTTTTTATTAACCCTGATAAACATCTCCTGCGTTTCTTCATCTTATTTGTGTGTGTATATATATTTATATATATATATATATATATATATATATATATATATATATATATATATATATAATATATATTTTTTTCACCTTCCCTCAGATTTATTCTTCACCAATCTCATTACATTTTTTTTGCCTCATCACTCATTCTGTGTAGTGTAGTCTGCATTTTTGAGCACCTCCCCATACTTTTCTTAGTTCTTTCTGCCATGTGTTTACATCTGCTAGAAGCCTACCATATTGGCTACCTTCTTCTTGTGCTCTCATTCATTTATTTTATTTTATTTTATTTAAATTTGTTGACCGGGAGTGTCCGACTGGACGTGGGTCCATTTTCAGCGGAGGCCCGGGGAGAAAAGCTCCACACTAAAATAAACAGACAGTAGTTACATTGGATTACATAGTGATTAACAATTTAACATAGAAATTACTTACAACATATTTACAGATGAAGAACATAGTACATCAGTAGACAACTAGAATCTTTATCTGTGAAGTACATAACAGGCATTAACAAATGTAACAATGAGAAGTTCCTGCTGTATAATAAGTACTAGGCTTATGAGCATCTGAGCTTGCTATCATCAAGGTAGTTAGTGGAGGTGAAAGAAAGGTAGTAGTTAGATGGGGTGGATGATATTAGAGTGGGAGTTGCAAGGGCATAGCCAGCATGTTTTAGGTGCGCTTTTAATAAAGTTTTGAAGTTGGTGCATGATGGTACGGAGGTAATTGTGGGTGGGAGTGAGTTCCATAACTTGACTATGGCGCAAGAGAATAGTGCTTCACCAGCAGAGTTATTGGCTTTAGTGATCTGCAAGTGATTTTTGTTGCTGGATCTTAGTGGTCTGGTGGTGTGATAGGGTTGGAGTAGATTCTGGAGGGATGGGACATTTAGTGGATGGTTTACTAGTTTGTGGGTGAGTGAGAGTTGATACCACTGAAGGAGGTGAGGGAGTTCAAGCCAGCCCAGTTCAGCAAGTGAGAGACAGTGGTGACTACGGTAGGATGCCCCTGTGGCGAATTTTGCGATTTTGTTGTAGCAGGTCTCTAGCTTGTTTAGATCACATTGCCTTAGGTTGGTATATACTGGAGAGGCATAAAGTAGGGTGGAGATAAGGTGGGAATTTGCTATTGAAATCTTTGCTGCTTTGGTGAAAAATTGTTTATTTCTGTATAATGCTCCTAGTTTTTTTAGGACTTTTTTTATGGTCATGGATATGTGAATGTCAAATTTTAGTTTATTGTCTATTTCCACTCCTAGCAATTTGGTGTGTTCAGTTGGGTATATAGTGGTGTTGTCTTTTGCTGTGATGTTAAAGTGAGAGTTGTTTTGAGTATGTTTGGTGGGTTGGAAGATAAGTAGTTTAGTTTTGTTTGGGTCGAGTATTAATTGGGCATCAGATAAAGTACAGTTTTGTACCTACCATAAATGTAGATGTCCGAACTGGATAGCATCTGCAGTCATAACAACTGGGTTGTCCTGTCGTCAGGCAGCCCTTCGGTCGGCCGGATTCCAAAGTCCGGGTCCGGCTTTGGCTGATGTCGCACTTCACCCGACGTCATCTCTGCTGGTCTTCGGGTATAAAGGCATCAGCCGACGCCATTTTCCTCAGTGTTTCTTGCCCCAGATGCCAGTTGCCCTCTTGGAAGGCTAAATTTTGGGTAAATGCCAATGTTTCCAAAAAGATAGAAGGCAAACACAAAAATAAGCATGTATGTACATATATACAAACAAATACACCATAAGAGACTTCCCCCCACCAGCTAGCTATTAGGAGGGTAAATACCCTAGGAGTACCACAGAGGGAAGGAGGGTAATCCTGACTGCAGATGCTATCCAGTTCGGACATCTACATTTATGGTAGGTACAAAACTGTACTATGTCCTTCATGGATGCATCTGCAGTCATAACAACTGGGTAGAATACCATAGCCAACTAGGGGAGGAGGAAGAATAGATTATGGTGTGGTTAGGATCCCTTGCAGTACAGCAGTGGCAAACCCTGCTTGGGATCTGGAGTACAGAGGTAAATTATAATGCTTGGCAAATGTATGCACGGAGGTCCAAGTAGCCGCCTCAATAATGTCCTTGGTTGCCACTCCTCGTAAGAAGGCTGTGGTAGTGGCTGTTGCCCTTGTAGAATGAGGCCTTATGTTCTGTGGAATTGGTTTTCCATGGAAGGAGTAACAGAATCATATGCAATTTCCTATCCATTTGGAGATTGTCTGTTTGGAAATAGCTTTTCCTTCCCTTCCTGTTGCATAGGCTACAAAAAGCTGGTCAGTTTTTCTGTTACTTTTTGTTCTGTCCAGGTAGTAGCGTAGCTGTCTATGTACATCCAAGGCATGCAGCATTCTTTCCCCTCTGTTTTGTGGGTTGGGGAAGAAGGTAGGTAGGTGGATTGCCTGGTTTAAAGACACTCTGGATACCACCTTAGGCATAAATGTAGGATTAGTCCTCATGGACACTCTATCTTGGTGAAAGATTAGGAAGGGTTGTACTGCCATTAGGGCCTGAAGTTCAGAAACTCTCCTTGCTGAGGTTATTGCCAGTAGGAAAGCAGTTTTCCACGATAGATGCTGCAGGTCTGCTGTTGCTGCTGGTTCAAAAGGTGCGAGTTTCAACTTTTCTAGCACAAAGTTCAAATCCCAAGCTGGCAATGGTGGTTTCCTAGGAGGTTTTACATTCTTGATCCCTCTGAGGAACTGCCTGAGTAAAGGATGTGAAAAGACAGGTGGATCAAAGCTGTATTCTGCTGAAATAGCTGATGCATGTATCTTGATGGAGGAATAGGACAGGCCTGTATGTAGAAGCTCTGCCAAATACTCCAGAATGTTAGCAATATCTATATTCGACACATCTTTTCCTCTTTCAGCACTCCAAATGACAAACCTTTTCCATTTTCCTGCATAGTTCTTTCTTGTTGAAGGTCTGCGGGCTTCAAGGATAATGTCTTTAACCCTTTGGGAAAGTTCTGGATTTGTTGCTGCTATGTGATGTTCCATGCAGTCAGTTGCAACGTTTTAGGTTTGGATGCATGATGCTGTAGTTGTTCTGAGTTAACATCAAAGGCATCAGGGTATTGACCACATTTTGTCCCGAGACATGCTCCTCAGCAATGGGTACCAGTGTTGTCTTGGCCAGTTTGGAGCTATCAGGGTTATCCTTGGACGTTCCTCCTTGATTTTTAGTAATACCTTGTGTATCAAGGGAAGAGGTGGGAATGCATATGCTGTCAGACCTTTCCAGCTGAAGGAGAGCGAATCCACTTTCCATGCAAGTGGGTGGAATGTCCTTGTGCAGAATTTTTGAGCTGGTGATTGAGAGGGGAAGCGAATAGATCTATCTGTGGCATTCCCCATTTCTTTGAGATGGTCTTGAAGATGTCCGGGTGTAGCATCCATTCGTGAGCATCCGAGGTGGTTCTGCTTAACATGTCTGCTAGAGTATTCTCCTTTCCCGGTACAAATATTGCCTGTAACTGGATGTTGTAGCTGAGTGCCAGGTTCCAAAGGTCCAAAGTCATTCTGCATAGGGGGTATGAATGAGTGCCTCCCTGTTTGTTGATGTACCACATGACTGTGGTGTTGTCTGTCCTTATCATCAAATGGCCTTCTTTGAGAAATGGTCTGAATTTTTGGATTGCCAGTTTTACTGCCAGCATTTCTTTTAGGTTGATGTGCAGTTGAAGCTGGTCCTGCATCCACAATCCTTGTACGCATTTGTCCAGCATGTGAGCCCCCCATCCTAGGTCTGAGGCGTCTGTTGTGATGGTTTGGCTTGCTTGATAGTTGTGAAAGGGTAGGCCTGGGTTTGACTGGCATGCTTGAGCCCACCATAGGAACTCCTGTTTTAGGCATGGGATTAGTGGGATTTCTGCTTCTAGGCTGTGCCTGTGTTGTGACCATAAATTCTTTAGGTACCACTGTAGTTTTCTCATATGTAGTCTGGCATGTGGAACCAAGATTATGCATGATGCCATGAAGCCCAAGGCCTGCAGAACTTTTCTTGCTGTTAGCTTGTTCTGTCTTGTTAGTGCCAAGAAGTAAAGAGGGAGATCTTTTTGTTTTTCTGCAGTTAGGAATGCCATTTGCTTTACTGTGTCCAATTCCGCGCCCAAGAATGTCCTTGTTTGGGATGGTATCAGCCTTGACTTTTGTAAATTGACTGTGTATCCCAGTGCTTGTAGCAAGTAAATGACCCTTTGTAAATCTGTTGTCAGCTTGCTTTTGTTGTCCCCTTGTAGCAGGCAGTCGTCCAGGTATGGATAAATTTGGATTCCCTGTAGTCTGCAGTGGGCGATTACTGATGCCAGGCATTTTGTGAATACTCTGGGCGCAGTAGATAAGCCAAAGGGCAATGCTGAGAATTGATAGTGCTCTGATCCTGCAAGAAATCTGAGGTATCTTCTGCAAATTGGTCGAATGGGGATGTGCAGGTATGCCTCCTTGAGATCTAGAGTTACCAGCCAACACTCCTTGCCCAGCATGGGAAGAAGTTGCTGTAGGGTCAGCATTTTGAATTTTGGGACAATGATGTATGTATTTAAGGTGGACAGGTCGAGAATAGGTCTCCAACTTTTTTCCTTTCTTGGAACTAGGAATAGTCTGGAGTAGAATCCTTTGCCTTGTTCTGTTCTTGGTACTCTTTCCACAGCTCTCATCTTTGTTAATTGCATTATCTGTTGTAGAGCTTCTGGTTTTTGATTTGGAGGCAGGTTTGGCATTCCTCTTTGACTGGTAAAGTGTGGAAGTGGAACCGGTAACCTTGGTCTATGGTTTGCAAAATCCACTTGTCTTTTGTGATATAGTGCCAGTTCTTGGAAAATAAGGTTAATTTTCTGCCTAATGGTGCTGCTATTTGTTCCCTGGTAGGCGGAGTTAGAATCAAGTCACTGTGATTGTGCTGTTGTAGTGGTAGTGGCTGTGCCTGTGCCTCTGTTATTACCTTGCCACTGTCGTCCTCTGTAGGCACCCCCTCTGGATTGATTTCTGCCTCTGGAACGTCTATTCCTGCCCCTTTGGGATCTAGTGGAGTCAGGAAAGGACCAATTTTTGGCAGGCCAGTTCCTGCTAAACCTTGGGGGCTGAACCTGCAAGAAATCTTTAACCGTTTGTACAGATTTTGCCTTTTCTTCCATTTTCTTCATTACCTGCTGGGCAGGTATACCAAACAAACTGGCCTTATCCATAGGAGCATCTAATAACTTAGCTGTAACATGATCCGGTAAGACCTGTTCCTTCAGCCATGCATGTCTTCTTATCACTGTGCCAGTCATGGCTGATCTAAATGAAGCCTCCAGTGCATCATAGCCACATTTTAAGGAATGGTTACTAACCTGTTGGATGTTATTTACCATTTCTAATACATATTTCTTATCTATAGAGTCATCAGAGGATAGATTTTTAGTTAACTGATCAAGCATAAACTCTTGATATTGTATCATGTGAAACTGACAGTTTAAAGCTCTAGCTGAGAGAGTAGCTGAGGTGTAAACTTTTTTGCCCCATCTGTCTAAAGACCTGGCTTCCCTTTCAGAAGGAATAGTGTTTTTTGCTGTGGTCGAGGCTACTGCCTTAGGCCCCTGGGATATAGTTTCGGGGTCTGCAAGTGGGGCCTTGTATAGGTGATGATGAGTGTCTGGTACCCTGTAAAATCTATCTGGTTTGGCAGGGGCTGGAGGTAAAGAATCTGGTGCAGTGCAGACATCATTAAATGCATCGTCCACAACAGAGAGGACAGGAGGTATAGCTAAGGGCCTGTGTTGTGGAAGGTGCAGAAAAGTCCTAAGTCTTTTTCTGGAATCTGAGAAATCCTGTTCCTGCCATTGGAATTGTTCTCGCATGGCATGTAAGGTTTCCCCAAAGGAGAATTCTTCTGGTGGAGAAGCAGCTGGAATGGATTATTCAGCATCTGAGTCTTCATAATTGGAGAAAGGAGCCTCTGGCTGGTCTGTAATATCTGAGTCATCCGCAGAATCATCAGAGGACACAGGCTCGGGGGCTCTGCTCTAGGTCTCTTTTCTGGGGCAGAGAGGCCCTGTCTGGGTGAGATTGAGATCCCCTAATTAAAGATATTAAATCTTCTGCCAGAGTAAGCATTTGTGAACTAGAAGTGGGCCTGGTTGAGGGGGGTTTAACAGGCACTGATTTAGTAGATTTGGCTGCTTTAGCCCTGGCAAAGGCCTTAATAGACATGGCTGCAGGAGGCCTAGCAGCACCACGTGCTGGGGTAGAGACATCCAAAGGGATGGTGTCTGATAAGTCACTAGTAACCACTGTTGTAGGTAAAATTTCTGAGGCCGATTCAAGTAAGGTAGCAGGAACCTCAGTAGTAGTCATTGAATCAGCTGTACTTTGATCAGTTTTCTCGGTTTCGGCCGAAACCGAGACACTCGCGGTTTGCTTACCCATGGTTTCGGCCGAAACCGTGGACCGCGAGTGTCGGCCTTTTTCTTTGCGTTTTTTAACAATTTGGGTAGTCGGAGGATCCGACGGCATAATGTACGCAAAATCTGAGCCGAAAAACTGTTCAGCAAACTCCGACCGACACCTAAGCATTCGTCGGTTGAATGAGGCACAGGCCGAACAGGCTGCTACGTCGTGGTCTGGGCCTAAACAAGGCAAACAGTAAGAGTGGAAATCTTTATGAGGTATTTGTTTCCCACAAGTTAAACAGTTATTGACTTTTTCTGACATCGGCTGAGGCAAGAAAGGGTCCCCAACGGGGTACTTAGCTTTTAGAAGTCTTCGAAGTAGTATTCGGTAGTAGTAATCTCTGGATCTGACCGACCGGCACTTGCGAACAGCTTCTGCTTCGGGCGCCACGCGGCAAGAAAGACTGAGGAAAATGGCGTCGGCTGATGCCTTTATACCCGAAGACCAGCAGAGATGACGTCGGGTGAAGTGCGACATCAGCCGAAGCCGGACCCGGACTTTGGAATCCGGCCGACCGAAGGGCTGCCTGACGACAGGACAACCCAGTTGTTATGACTGCAGATGCATCCATGAAGGACATCCATGTTTCAACAGAGGAAAAGGCTTCCTGTGTGACTTTTTGCAGTTTGGGTAGGGACTGGGCTGAGCAGATGATGGTAGAGTCATCTGCATATTGGATGAGTGTGCCATGTTTGGTGGCAGAGGCTAGATTATTGGTGTAAACAGAGTAAAGTAGGGGGTCCAAGGATGGATCCTTGGGGAACCCCTATGGAGACAGGTAGTTGGGGAGTTATGTCATTCTGCCATACAACGGATTGTTGGCGGTCAGACAGGTAACTCTGAAACCAGTTGGTGACTGATTGTGAGAAAGATAGGTTATTGAGGACAGAGATAAGTTGTTTATGTGGGACCATGTCAAATGCTTTAGATAGGTCTAGGAAAGTAGCAGAGGAGAGATAGCCATTGTTTTTATGCTGAAGGATAGTGTTTGTAAAGGAGAGTAAGGCAGTGGTGGTGCTATGGTTTGGTCGGAAACCATGCTGTGTACTGGAAAGGAGGTTGTTAGTAAGGAGGTAGTGTGAGACCTGAGAGTGTATGCATCTCTCTAGTATTTTGGAGAGTGGAGAGAGAATAGCTATGGGGTGGTAATTGGTTAGTTCTGCAGAGGGTCTGCCTTTGTGGAGGGGAATTATATGTGAGACTTTCCACAATGTGGGAACGTAACTTTCTGACAGAGATCGGTTAATCAAGATGGATACTGGGTAGGCCAGAGCATCAGCTGCGATTTGTAGGTATTCACTTGGGAGGTTGTCTGCTGCTAATTTGGTGGGTTTAAGTTTAGTTAAGAGTTTTTTATGTTGGAGATAGGTACAGGAGAAAAAGAGAAGGCAGTGGGGAGATTACTAGTTGAAGGTGTGGGTTGGAGGGGAAGGTTGTGTTGTTTAGTTAGTGATAGTATGGTTTGGGTGAAGTGTGTGTTGAATGAGGTAGCAATATTTTCTGAGGAGTGAGGGATGTTAGGAGGAGGGGTACTGACTTTACCTGGGTGGAGGATGGAGTTTATGGAGGACCAGAATTGTTTGGGGCTGTGTTGTGAGGAGTCTAGGGCAGACTGGTAGTATTGGAATTTGTCCCGTTTTATTAGCTTTTTGACTCTATTGCGTAGTTCTATGAATTTCTGTCTAGCTGCGGGGGTTTTGGTTTTGCGCCAGTGCTCCCAGGCTTTATCCCTGTTTTTCATTTCTGACTTAGTGGTTTTCTGTAGCCATGGGGAGGGTTGTCGTTTGGTTCTGGAAAATCTTATGGGGGCATGGTAATTAAGGATGTTCAGAAAGGTAGTATTTAAAAGATTCAACTGCGTCATCTAGACTGAGGTACTTCAGAGCATGCCAGTTACATTCTTTGAGGGATGAGATGAATGTGAGTGGGTTAAAGTTTATTTTTACGATTTGACGATAGATGACAGGTTTAGCTTGGTACAGGTATTTTTTGAGTAGGAATGTTGGGGAGTGATCACTGAGGCTATCTGATAAGCAGCCTGTTATATATGACTGGGGGTTCTTACTGACTAGTATCCAATCCAGGGTAGAGTGCTTGCTGGAGTTTTTATTTATCCTTGTTGGTGACTGGACTAGTTGGGTGAAGCCATGAAGGTGTACATGATGGGTTGGATTGTTGCCAGAACAGGATTGCCAGTCAATATTGAAATCACCTAAGATGATAGTTTCTTGGGGGAGATGGTGGGTAGACCAGCTGAGGAGGTTTTCTAGTGGAGGGATGTTTTGGCCAGGTGGGAAGTAGCATCCAATTATGTTGATGGTTTTGTTTCAGTTAATTTTGAGGTTTGTATATATTATTTCTTCATTGCCTATTTATGGAGCTGATGATTTTAAGATGTGGATGTTTAGATGTTGTTTAAATATTATAGCTACACCACCTCCTTTTTTGTTTAGCCGGTCTACTCTTAGTATGCCGTAACCTGTAGGGAGTATTTGCTCACTGGTAATGTGAGATTTTAGCCAGGTTTCTGTCAGGACGACTATATCTGGGGAGTATAAGTCTATGGTGGCATGGAGTTCATGGACTTTGTTGGATATACTTCTAATATTTAGGCTTAGTAGAAGGAAGTCACTTGGCTTTCTATTGGCTGTAATATGGGAGAAGTTGTGATTTCTAGTCTGATTATGAGGATTGGGGTTGGAGATGGTAGGGCCAGGGTTGGGGTGGATGTCTCCACTTAGGGCTAGTTTTGACATGCATGAGATTATTAGTTTTCTCAGTTTTTGAATGTGTTTGTTTATAAGGGAAATTTTATGATTGTTCTCTGTGGGTAATAGGTATGGTGGGAGGGTTACTATGTTAAGTTGTAGGGATGCTTTACGTTTGAGTAATATAGCTGGTAGAATATGTGGGGGGTGCATAGGGATGGTTCTTGAGCTGGTGGGAGGGGAGCTGAGTATGGGTGAGACATGGGTAGTGGTGTGAGTAGTAGTACAGTGGTAGTGGTTGAGTGGGGGAATGATGGAGCTTTGGTAGGATGTAAGCTATGCAAGGAGAGTGCATGCAGTGAGCAATGATTCATGGATGCAGTTTCTTCTTTCTCTTTTAATATACTCTTCACCACACCATTTGTCTTTATGCTTCTTTCAATGGCTGTGTCTGCTTGTCCTCTGCCTTCCTCCCCTGACCCTTTCCATCTTCTCTGAGATGTAGGCCTCCTGCTGCCTCCTCTCCAGACTCACTCTGCCTTTTCTCACCTTACCAGCTAGTCTACTATTATCAGCATCTCCAGTATTCTTCCCTGAAGTACCATCATATGCCTGCGTACCCCGATTGTCTTCCATCCCAAAGCCCCCTAAGTTAAACTGCTACAGTATGTGGAGCTGCAGCAGATAAACTGCTGCTCTAAATACTGTGCTTGTCACCCCCTCTCTCTTCCCATTCCTGCTCATTCTGTCCTGTTTCATAATGTCCCAGTTTTGGATCTATCAGCTTTTCCATTTGTATTGTATTTTAGTATATAGGTATTATGTTTTTAAGTATATAATAAGACCTTTCTACCACAAGTGTACCACAGTGTGACCTGCTAAACAAATTCCAGTGTACTTCTGAATTCTTCATACATTTGCCTGCAGCATAAGACAGAAAAAGGTATCCACTTAATGGCTGGAAATAGAAGGAACACTTTAATACTTAATTCCCTTATTTCAACCTTCTAACAATCACTAAGCTGAAATTTTCTACTACTTAGTGTTTGTGTGAGTTAAAGAACTTAATCATTATCATTTATAGACTCAGATAATTATAATGGAATGAAGAACAGAGAAATATGAGGCAAATATGAGATACCTGTTGCTTTACTAAACAGCAAAACTTAATTGTTCCAGTCCACATCAGTAATACATGATGACACCAAATGACATTTGACAACCTTTATTCATTTCACACATAACTTTATTACATTATTTCAAATAAGAATTGTAACATGAATGACCTTGTAACCACAACATGTAAATGCTTATAACATAGATCAGGACAGTGTACCCCTTTCACCCTACCCAAATAAGAAGCTTCTATACCTCTGCTCACTTATTCTTATCAATCAAGCAGTGTCCTACTGCTCACTTTCATCCCCAAAACTCATTGCATCAACATCCAACTCCAAAAGGGGGAACAGAAGTGGGACAAGCCTGCCCCTCTTCTCCACTCAATACCTGCCTCCATAACGATACCAAGTCAATTAACCAAAAGAAAAAAGGGGAGGGAGGGTGGTTTGCAAATTCATGCAAAATATGATTCCTCTTCCCAGTTAAAATCCTATAAAAAACCTAAGACCCACCCTACATCTACCTCACTTCCTTTAAAGTCCCCTTAACAAATTAACCCTTCCCTTCCCAAAGTCTGATCAAACTTTTCTCTATTACTTAATCTTAACCTCTTTCCCCAAAAAAACTCCCCACTCCCACCCGCATTTAACTCCCTCTAATCCTTACCAAAGATGTCTGTGGACAAATTGGCTTGTTCCCAAACCTCATTAAATTATTTGCTATAATTGAGGGATAAATTTGTTTTAATTATGTATTTGAGCAGCTGTGATGGCTGGTAATATTACTTGCCTCACTGAATGGTTAAGTCATTAAGCAGAACACTTTTTGAAAGACCTAGCTGGAATGATGAATAACTGCTTGACTAACGAACTGTGACAGGAACAAAGAACTTCCTTTACTGTCTTGACACAGATTAGTTTCCAGTGTGACCTGTGCAGTGTGAAGCTTTTCAGTCAAACTGACTTCACTTCCTTTTTAACTTGAAACCCTGTGAAAGAGTAAAACCATATTGTGTTACCATGGTTGCTTTGGCACTGGTGAGGATGTAAGCTGTTAATTATACAAGGCTGACAACACCTGCCATGTAACAAACGTTGCATTACAACTTGGTCATTGCAGAGTCTAGAAAATGTTGTAAGGCCACAACATCAGAGTTGTATACATCTGATATCAAACTATGAAGCTATTTACAGAATGTGATTATTAAATTCGTACAACCATGAATGTCATGCATGAGAAGGAATACAAATATATTTGTTGAAGTCAGTGACTTCAAGGTACAGAAACTACATTTCCTCAGTTTGTCAGTCAAATTCACAATATGAAATATGAACTTAGAGAATTATAGTGGAACTGGGAGCTTAAAAAGCAGATGTGTAATTTTTGAACAGCAGCTAGCAAAACTAAACGGAAGATTTACTCTCTTATTTTTTTTCATAATTAAGTGCTCAACAGCAAGTGAGAGTTAGTGAAGGTCATTAATTTATTTGATAAATGAATGTCGTATCCATTTATAACTGTTAGAACGTAAGCAGCTGCTGCTTCTAATTTATCAGAAAGCTGTCAGTGTCACGTGTCATGGGGAAGCTGCTGTGAGCTTATAGTATTACTTTAGTAAAAGTAGAGACTAGTTGTTGGGATTCACAACACAGACTACAGCTGCAACTATTCACATTCTCATGCCAAACCACATCATTCTGTTTATTCCACACATTAATGAAAACTGCTAAAAGGTAGGATATATGTATTATAAAATTATCCAGCGTTACTTCCCTTACCAACACTAGTACAAGCTACCAAAAATAAATTCATTTGAAATTTTCTGCTTCATTTTGTCAGGTTCAATGACAACTGTAAATGAAAACATAAAATATATATATACATATATATTTTTTTTTCCACTGTTTGTATTTTTGCTGGTTCTTAATCCTAGCTCAGGAATTTCTCTCACTCTATGTCCATAGTGATGTTACATAATCCCAGTTAACCAGCAGACAGCTAACTGAAGCAGATGTGAGTTACATCTTGGCCCATATTTCAAGTGGAACACAGAAATGGGGATGTTTGAATCCAAGTATCCCACATCAATTTATTACTTAAAGACCAGTTCTCAGTCTCTGTCTCCTCCAGGACAGGGACAGATAGCTAATGTGTGTGACAGGTTTAACCCTGTAATTGCCTTCACCTAGCATCTAAAATATTAGTGTAACCTTATTTAAGGAGACAGACTATACATTTGCATAATATGATGCATCTGCACTCCTGTGTAAATGCAGATCTTTTCCTTGCTTGGCTGCATTCTGATTTGCCAGGACCCATGCTCTGTTAGCCTCTGTTAATAGGTAATCTCCCAATGGCAAGGTCCCCCCCCCCCCTGCTATTTTTTCCTCTCCTCTTCTGAGATAGAGAGGAGGTAGGCATTAGTTATTTACTATCTGGTTTCTCAAGCTCATATCTATACTTTGGATTGCCACAGGCAGAAATCACGGTCTTTCCAACTTGCCAGTGGGTTAGCATGTTGCTTATAGTTTAAATTTGTTTATAACACCATCAGATTCACAGCATAGCAGACTGAGGTTAATAGTCATTCATGTGGTATTTACCAGACTGGAATTAAAAATCAGAAATACTTCACTGTCCAGAGAAATCCAGAACATCCTCCTAGACAACCACACAGTGTAGTATTCCTTAATTTAAAGATTTCAGTATATCAGTCTACAACATATATCTGTCATTGTAATTTTCAGGCAGCATATCCCTTTTTTCATATTATACTTTAGTAAACTATGTCCCTCTTTAGCCACTAGTGTCATCAACTGACTCGTACACTACAGCATATCAGATCTTGTTCCATACCTTAGCCTTGATTTATCTGTCAACTTCAAGCTACAGTCACTTTTTTTCTTTCAGATTAAAATCCTACAAAGGTTACCAAAAAAAAAAAAAAAAAAAAGGATCCCCTTTGAATAGCCACTGCCTGGAGTTGCTTCACTGGCACGTGTAACTAGTGATAATACGTTGCCTCCTTATTCTTCTAATGTTAACTTATAAGCCTTCAACAGGCATTTGTTTCTCCTCTTGCCTTATTTCTGTACCTCTTTTCATTCCTTCTTACCTCTGATTCATCCTTCGGTTTCTCCCATTACAATTGTCTTTTTTTTCACTCATACCCTGTAGTATCATTTGTCCCTGCTAAATGCCTCTACTTTTTTAGTTCATTACACCATCTATTTGTGCTTTCTAGCAGCTTACCATAACCTCTTCTGCTTTTAGCCCACACTTTAGTCTCTCAGTGGTTTAATTTCTGCAGGTTCACCTCTATAATGTTTTCTCACATTTTCTGCTCTTTCCTATATGTTTTCTGTCACTATAAACTACCTTTCTTGCTCCTTAATATCACAAGCAAAATACCAGAATATGAACTGCAAATCATAACTCCTTAGGTGCTGCTGCACAGCTGTGGGTGGGGGCATGCTGCAAACTTTGAGAATGAGGTTTGGTAACAAACCAATTTGTCCAGGGACATCTTCAGGTGAGGGTCTGGGTAGAAGTATTAATGGAAATTAAAAGGGTAGGGGAAGGAGGGTAGTTGGGGGGAGGAAACGGTTAAATAGGAAAGTAGGATGATTGGTGAGGAAATGAGGTAAGTGTAGGGAGGGGCATAATGGGTCTTATGAGAGTGTAACTGGTTAAGGAATCACATTTTTGGCGTGAACTTGCTAACAGTAAAAGACAATCCCTGCACATAAGGCAATTGCATGGCTTGAATGCCAATTTGAAATACAGCAAAATAAGCCAGCAAACTGTGATGCTGAACAAAATCAATATTTTAATACATCAGCAAAAGAACAAAAGGAAAAACAGATTGGTTTTGGCTAATATGGTTACATAGCCTTCCTCAGTTTTGAAAAAGTACAAACAACAAATTCCTTTTATGCATGACATCGACCACAAAAAACAAACTGATTGGTCAAATTATAGATGCTCATTAAGACCTGGTGGAAAAAGTCCACCCAATTTAATTATCCACTTCTTTTCTTTGGCATCAACAATATTATGCTAGCCTGCTTTATTTAATCTGTTGCCCCCAATTTTGTTTATTACCATGAATCTGAAAACAGTTGTAGAATGTATTAAGGAGTGTTTCTAATATGCACTAGTGGGCTTCCTTATCCTCATGTCACTAATACGTTCAGATATTCTTATTCTCAGTGGTCTCGAAGTCTGACCCACATAGAATTCTGAGCAACTGCATGTAGCCAAATAAATAACCCAATCACTACTGCAGTTAACAAAAAATGTGACATCAAAAACATTTCCAGAATTCTGACTTATAAATTGTTTAGACTTCATAATTATATTGCAATGACTACAGTGACCACAGGGAGAACACCCAACAAGAGTATCCCCTAATAAAGTTATTTGTGTACTGGTATGACTCGACCTTCTAGGTCCTCATTTATAGTGACTTAAATGGGAATCCAAATTTCTACCTGTACAAAAAGAAAACCGGCATTTCCCCTGAAGAAATTGAGATAAGTTATTATCGGCCAACAAGATGTTCCAGTGCCTTGGTACACTATTCATAACTGTGTCCGTATTCCTTCCATATGTGGTGACCAGCCAGATATCAGAATTGTTAGTTACTTGTTTTTCTTTATATTTCCTAAAGATCGCCTCTGTTTAATGTAGTAGCCCAATTACTGGCCGTCAGAACATGTCCCATTTTGTAGCCTCTGTCACAAAATCTCGTGGTAAGGTCTTTCCTAAAATGCTCATAAATGGATTCCTGCGAGCAGATGTGTCTCATTCTTATGAACTGTGACTTAGGGATGTTCCTAGCTATATGAGGTGGATGAAAGCTGGATGCATGGAGAAGGGAATTATACTGTGGATATTTGCGAAATAACTCAGTTCGTAAGGTATGATCGGTATTTCTGGTGATTAGAACATCAAGATATGTTATTTGTTCCAAATTGTAATTCACCTTGAATTCTAGACCCCATTTATTTTCATTAAGATAGCCAAAAAATTCCAACAAATAATCCACATCCAATCTCCATACCATCCAGCAATCATCCAAAAACCTCCTCCAAATGTCAATTTCCACCAGGTAAATGTTATGTGCATTATCATAAATCAAATGTTCTTCAAAATAAGCCATGAAAAGGTCTGCATATATGGGGGCAAAGGAAGACCCCATCACTGTTCCTTTGATTTGCCAATAGCATTGTTCCTGGTAGAAAAAGACATTTTTGGTAAGTACATGTTCAGTGAGACATATCAGGAAGGTGTTAAAACCAGGTCGATAGAGATCAGATTTGTATAGCCAGTATTCTATGGCTTCCAAACTGGCCTCATGTGGTATATTGGTGTAAAGTGTACTGACATCTAGTGTACATAATAGCCACCCCTAGAATGAAGCACTTTCAGTGGTGCGAGGGGGCAGAATGAACCACTTTCAGTGGTGCGGGGGGCAGAATGAACCACATTCACTGGTGCGGGGGGCAGAATTAACCACTTTCACTGGTGTGGGGGGCAGAATGAATTTCAATTGGGTTTCGAAAATGATCTGAAGAAATTCAGTAGTGTCCTTGATTCTCGAGCGGACCCATTTTAGTAGTGGCTACAGAAATTGGTGAGGAATTGTGACACGGGCTCAGTAAGTGACCCTCTGCCTGATACAATTGGTCTGCCTGGTGGGTTAAAAGGGTCCTTGTGAATCTTAGGTAAAAAATAAATGCATTGATTCATAGGATAATTCCCTCCTGCCTGGCAGATAGTAGAAAATCATCAATTTGTTTTTTAAATCCGAATGTTGGATCAAAAGGCATCTTCACATAATGTCCGCATCATATTGAGCCCGGTAAATGACCACAACTGCCCACCCTTATCAGCAGAGAGAATAACCAGATCATTGCTATTCTCTAAACCATGTAGGGCCTCCAATTCAATCTTTGAGAGATTCTTAGCCTTATAACTCAACTCCCTAGAATAGAAATGCAAATCCTTCAGTACACTTGTTTGAAATAGCTGAACATTGTGGTGCATGGGTGGTACAAATTTGGACTTATGATAAGTGAAAACTCTATCAGAGTCACAATCAGTAGATCCTTGAAAATGTAGTTTTAAATTCAAAAGTCTACAAAATGCTAATGCATCTTGAGCTAAATGATCCTCAGAAATAAAAAAAAAACAGGAATAAAGTTTAAGCCTTTATTGAGTAGACTTATTTGTGTTTGTGACAAGGTTGTATTAGAAATATTTAAAACATTGTTACATACATTCATTTCTGAATTAGCAGTTTCAACAGCCCCTCCATGTTGTCGATTTTTTGAATATTTTCTCCCCGCTCTTTAATGGGGTCTAAAGGGGCTGTGGTGTTGCTTCTTTTGGGGGTAGGTGAATCTGAAACCTGCTATGTGTCCAAATCCGTGGCTGATAAGATGTCATCTGTTGCTGTCTCAATGCCAACCGGACGTTTTTTAATAATGGATTTGGGACGTTTCCTTTTGGTCACCCTAGTATTCCCCTCCTCAAACCTTACATGTTTATTGTAACTGAATGAGTTTCCCTGTTCATAATCGTTTTTGTCCCGCTGAAATATGCGGACTTTCCTCTCACGTAACTGTTGTTCTAAAGTGAGGAGGTCTTTAATTAGTTTGCTAAGACCTGTATTATAAAAAGGTTGTCCCTCGAAGATTTTTGTTTCCTCACATAACTTAGTGACATCCACAATGTCCCTATCTATTATTCTATCATGGTAATTGACTAGTGCTTCCACAAAAGCCATAGATGTTTGTTGCTGTATAATGGCCCACTGCTTAGCTAATTCTGCATCAATCTCATTAACAAGTGGTTGTGTCCTTACTCTCAACCCTCTTGGTGAGATGCCTTTGGCCAAATACGCTTTGAACAGTCTAGAATGCCAAGCACTGGATCTCAAGGATCTCATGCTTTTATTAAATTTTAGAAATAAAGCCTCACAGGGGCAGCCATGGTGGTGCAGCGGTTAGTGTTGCCGCCTCACAGCAAGAGGTTCTCTGGTTCGATTCTTGGCTGGGGTGCCTTCTGTGTGGAGTCTGCATGTCCTCCCTGTGGTCGCGTGGGTTTCCTCCGAGTGCTCCGGTTTCCTCCCACATTCCAAAGACATGCTGTAGGTGGATTAGATACTCTAAATTGGCCCTAGGTGTGAGTGTGTGCATGTGTGTGCCTTCTGTGGAAGGTTGGGTGCCGGGCTGACAACTCGACACTGTAAGACTCCACTGCCAATCATGAGCAGACAGGTGATCCGCTGTGGCGACCCCTAACCGGGAAAAGCCGAAAGAAGAACAAGAAGAAATAAAGCCTCACAGGCATTCTCTAGTCCTTCAGTAGTGGTCCTGATATCCCCTTGCTTGTTAATACCTACACCAAACACCCCCAGATATTCCCTGTCAGCAGATAGTCCTGTTAATATTTTGGTTAAATCCATACTTAGTGGGTACAAAATCGGATATAGCAAAATAAATGTGGCTAAACACCCACACTAAACAATATAAATCTCAAATATAGCTGGTTGGTGGAGAAAGAACAACTGAACTGTACCCTGGCAATACACCCTTTTTTATTAATTAAGTCATTATTGACTAGTATACCAACATGGCAGTTTGCAAAAGTCTATATGTAGTGGTAGAAAACCTCTTTATAACATTCCATTCACACATAAATCCTTGATCCTTTAATCGAATATGGACCATAATATCCCTTGCCAAAAAGTTCAAACAATACACATTAATTTGACAATGCTACGCCCATATGACATCCATGGAATGAATAACAAAAAAAAACAACCGGAAAACAGAGTGTAAGCAACAACCAGGAACCAAAATAAACACTCTAAGTAGCTGGGAGCTGAGAATCACGTCAAGGGTAGAAAACCAGAATAAAATCCAAGTCTTAGTTAAAATCACTCCATAAGATAAAACAGTAATCCACAATACTGCCACCAAAATGCAAAAACAGTCAAGCGCTTTCTTCCTTCCTGGACTTCTTCAGAAAGCTTCAGAGCAGTCCTTGGTCAATTCTGATTGTTTCTTAAACACAAACTTGTCTTTGCTTTGGCTCATTAACAGCAGTACAAAAGAACTGCTTGATCCATGGAATGAATGGCATCCATTTATAACCAGTAATAATATAAGCCACTTTGTTATTATCCACATTTATATAATGATATGTTTATCGAATAGGTGAACCATAATAGCCCTTGCCAATACATCTCAAACACTGTTATTTTATATCTTAAGTAATACAGTGTCCATGATAATATACCAAGAACCCATCCGTTTTTTAATAGGAATGGGCCACCAAAATTGATGCTAAATGCTCATGTCATTTAGGCAATGCTATGTCCACCTCTATTTGCGGCATTAACCACCATATAACACAAGTTCTACATCCAGACGACCTGTAGGTATTCGGAACATAGGTAGGCCTTGGGAGGTACTTGGTGAGTAAAAATTTTTTTTTCTCTCTTTCCCCTTCTTCTGGGTTTTGAGCCTCCTACAATTGGTTACTTTTGAAGACCTGGTCGTGAATTACTCTGAATAAATAATGCAGCTTTTGCTGTAATACCTGTCTTATTGCATGGTTTGGGTTCTAAGGTTTTCATGTTTGCGGGTTAGGGAGGGGGAAACATTTGTTGTGTTTGTACATATTTATGTTAAGATATTTGTGTGAGCTAGGGTTTGGGTCAGAGTAAGAGTTAAGTAAGGAGACAGAGTTAGTGGTGTGTGTGTGTGTGTGTGTGTGTGTGTGTGTGTGTGTGTGTGTGTGTGTGTGTGTGTGTGTGTGTGTGTGTGTGTGTGTGTGTGTGTGTGTGTGTGTGTGTGTGTGTCTAGAGTACTGGTACTGCTAGGGAAAGGGGGTTTTCATAAGAGAATGTGTAGGGTTCGTTTTAAGGACAAAGACAGAGTTATGGTTAGCATATATTAGTAAGAATGCATGGGGGTGCTGTTTCACTTTATTTGGTTACTGAATAAATGCATTTACTTTATTATTTTAGAGGAAACACTGAGAAGGTAGGCTTGTGGACTATACTTCTTTTGACTGGTGAGGGTTGCAGTAGTTGTGCTACCGTCTGTATTTTAATACAAATTTTATATGCTTATGCACCTTCTGTTGTACTACTGTCACATTTATCCCTCTTGCATTCCTTCTGGCTTTGTCCAAATTTTTTTTTCTCATTGGTATGATCTAAGGATTATAGTCATTAAATAATGACATTCAAAACAAACCCAAGAACCGAAAAAACAATAACTGAAAAATCCACGAAGGAATAAAACTCATCCAATTCAGCTTTATTGTGCAGAAAACACAGCGGTGCTCCAACACTGACCTAGGTTTCGTCCCAAAGGAAGAAGTCCTTTGGGACGAAACCTAGGTCAGTGTTGGAGCACCGCTGTGTTTTCTGCACAATAAAGCTGAATTGGATGAGTTTTATTCCTTCGTGGATTTTTCAATTAAATAATGACATGCTTTGAGTTTCAGATTTCATGTCCTTCAGGAGATACATGCTAATACAAATCCTGTTCTAGCGATTTTCTTAGTTTCTCAGAGCGATGTTTGAAATGTGTCCCTATTTTGGGCCTCTGTCTCCCCCATTGAGACAGGCTTGCCCACAATTCCTGTGCTAAGAGATTAAGAGGTATGGGCCTTCTGCTGGGGGGGGGGGGTTGTAGTTGCCTATTCCTGCCTGAAAGTAGCACATTTATGAAAGTTGTACTTACCATTCATTGGCCGGTAGGGGAAACTGCGTATGGTGGTGTAGTGTGCATGCAGACTGACAGGATCAGAAGAAAGGACATTTGGGGAAAATGGCATCCAAACTTCACGTTTTTCCCCATGAAGGTTGTAATGTTTACATTGGAAAGGAGAATATTTTATGGCTTGTAAGGTATAATATAATTTCCACCAATGATATAGGTAAAGTATGTTTGTTGCTGCTGGTGCATTCCTCACAACTGTACAGATTTCCACAAAATGTCCAGATTTTGCCTCTTATTTTTGGTCTGTTGCTCATAAAATTGTGGTTCTGGAAAACTGTGGGCAAACTTTTGAGGAGTGAAGGCGGAGGAAAAAAAAAAGCGGCAGACATTTCAGATTCATGCTAATGCCAAACCTGTAATTTTGTCAACTTTCTAAGTTTGTAAGAGCAATATTTAAAATTGTTCCTATTTTGAACCTTTGTCTCCCCTTTACTTATAGCTTTGTTCGGATTTCTTGTAAGAAGTTGAGAGGTATGGTGGTGTAAATGCTTTAGGTTATTAGTCCCTGGTGCTGGTCTGAGGAAGGGAGACCATGGTTGGCAGGACAGTAGTTTACATAGTCATTCATGAGGTGTACATGTGCAGTTACAGCTACACCACTGGTAGGCTTCATTTGTTAGTGGTGGTGGTGGTGGTGGGGGGGTTGTAGTATCAAATTAATTGTTTGCCATTAAAATTGCAATTAGCTATCTGGTAAATGTTTAAGGTATATTTTTATGATGGAACCAGGTAGAGGAACTTGAGATGTTTTCATGTAATGTCAGTGGTTTAAGGTGGGGGGATTCGAACAGTGTCTGAAGTGTTGAGGAACTGCTGTTATTCTAACACTTAGCAAGTGTAATGTTGGGGTTGTCTGATAGGGGCTCACTGTAGCATTTCAAGGTATGTGTTGAATACCATGGTGCTGTAACGTGTTAATTAGAGAAGGTCTCATGTAGCACCATGTGGCCTACCTCTTCCTCCACGTGCTTTGAGGGGAGGGGTGCAGGCTATGCCATTTACCTAGAAACTATGTAAGAGATGTAGTTTAAATTATGTACAGTATCATGTTTGGTTGGGCATCGAGCTGGCACCATAAAAATCTACTGCCAATCATTAGCAGACCAGACTTCAGCTGTGGCAACCCCTAACTGGGAAAAGCCGAAAGAAGAAGAACAACATCGTATTCGTGGGGTCAGTGTGTGATGGGTGCATGGTTGACCTGTAAGCCTACAACATTGGTAAAGATGAAATGGTTTGTGCTGGTTGCGGGCTGTGAGGCACCTATGAAGAAAGTCAATGAGGTGTCTGTGGTGGGCTTTCCAGAGTTTTGCATCACAGTTTTGGTCTATTTTCATATAGTTATGGGTTTCTGGTAAATCATTATTGATTGAAGTCGGAAAATAATTATAGGTGTTTTTTTTTTCAGACTTGACACCCTTCCAAAATCCATACCTCAGCTGTACAGATTTTCACAGAATGTCCTTGGCTTTGAGGTTGATATGGTTGGGGTTGGAAGGATTAATACAGGGAGTCCTTGAATTTTTTTTTTTTACATGTGTTGAGAGACATGGTAGGGATAAGGTATAGCAGTGACTCTGTTTCCTTCAGAAGGCATGATAGTTCAGGGCCTTTTATTCCAGCAGTTGCTACATTTATGAGAGCATTATTTGTAATGGGAAAAACCATAGTTTGTAAGAGCATTACTGGGGGGTTGTCTAGTTCCAGTGCTGTACGGTAGCTTGCTGCTCGGCTACCCAAGTGTGTGCAGGGTATACTGGCTTTTGGTCATGGTTTCATCTGTTCTGCATACTGTTTTGGCTTTGGCCAAATCACTGGAGTGTTTGTACGGATGCTCGCTGTGCAGGCTGCATGCCCATCATCCATCACAGCTTGAGTGGTCAAAATGCTCTAGGAGTATGTCCATGGCTTTCATCCTTCCATTTCCAGAAGGAGGAACGCTGTTTCTCATAATATGGAGCAAATGGATAAAGGGTCTTTCAATAATGATTTCAACTAGAAGGCTCATAAGATGGTAGATGTAATGATTTTACTTATAGAAAGGCTTTTTGATGGAAAAATATGATTCAGTTCTACTTGCCATTGATAGCAGTTAAATTACTAACATGGAATGATTGACACACTTTTCAGTGTGGGACTTCCGTGTGGCAGTTTTGTTTTTCTTATGGAACTTCGAGGAATGTGAACTTTTATGGCTATGAAGGAGGAGCATTCCTCAAAATGAGATATAATTGAGAGGTTCAAGTATGTATGAAGGTATTTTACTCTTTTGTTGAAGCATTTTAAGTTTCATTCTGGTGTACATGTTGCTGTTAGAGCCGCTTGCAAAAAAAAAGTCACTTTCTAACAGATAAATATGTAGTTTTGTTTAAACTTTTAATTTTGGTTAGGGTGATTTTGCAGAGATTTAGTAGTGCTTTCTTGCAGAAATGCTCCCAAAACTGTTTTATAAAATAAGTTAACTTGGTCCATATAGTCCAGTATTTGTTTTGTGCGGAATTGAGGTAACACAGGTATTGATATTTAAGCTATACCTCTTTGCGGTGCTTACTTGTACATACTTGAGTGGGTAGCTCACGTTTGAAGGATTTGCTGAGGGATACAGTAGTGCTAAGTTATTGAGGATAAGGAGATGCAGGGCATGGTAGCGGCTGCGTGGTTGATCAGGGTAGGCCTGCGGCAATGTTTAAGGTTGTCATCAAGAAGTTTTGGTTTATGGATGTGCAGAACATTTACAGTTTTCTTTTTTTCTTTTTTTTTTTTTTCTTCTTTTTTTTGCAGATGGGTAACACAGAGTCTGCATCAGTAAGCTTGAAAGGTGATGGAGTCTGCTGAGATGGATGTTCTGACCATTGACGTGGTGCACAATGAGGCTGCAGCTGGGGAGCACAGATTTGGCTTAGCTGGTGGCCTAAAGGAAGTGGATTTGAAAGGTGATGGATTCTTTAGGGGTGGATGTGCCACTTGCTGGAGTGGTGCACAGTGAGGTCTCAGTTAAACTTACTCTATTAGGTGCTCATTAAGGAACATCACAGTTGCTGTAGGGTGTAAGCAGAAGTTTGAAGGTCTAAGTAAGGCATTGTGGGTTTTCTTTTTGGGGGGGGTTGTTAGTAGATGTAGGTCATGGTTTGTTTGAGTTACCAGATGTGTGTGAAGGTAATGTGTTAAATAAAAAAAAAAAAAAATATATATATATATATATATATATATATATATATATATATATATATATATATTAAGAAAAATGAAAATATCCAAACCCAGAAAAAGAAATAACCAAGAGCACTGCGCCAAAAATAAAAATCCAGCAGTTTTATTCCACCACGATAAGAGTTTAGCGCTTTCGTCAAAAGTACATAAAAGTGACTTCTTCAGCATATATATATATATATATATATATATATATATATATATATAACTAGAGGGCTGAAATTTAGGGATAAGGCCATTTTAAAGGTGGGTTTAGCTGAATATGGTTATTGACAAGATATGTTTTGGAGGCTCATTGGGTTACAGTCTGGGGGGTATTGGCTTCATGGATGTATTGATGTTATTGAAGAGGGTGGTTTGTTGGTCAGTAAATGCTATTCTGATCATTAGATCATTTGCTTTATAAGATTATGTATAGTGGTTGAATTACTATTAAATTGAAAGAAATCTCATTTTAGTCATTATTGCCTCCTTTGGGTGGCAAAAGGATGTTGCAGTTGAGGCTTGTTTGTTTTGGATGTTGGGGTTTTTAGTGTGTGGTGGTACATTTGGCAGGTAATGAATTGGAAATGATTTGCAAAGCTACTGTTGGGGGTAGAATATGTAAGGATATGTTTGATTTGCAGAGGTTATACAAGGGTGTGGGTATCACCTTGGTGTTGGTGAGGGATCATCAATTTAATTTCGGCAGTTTAGGCAACTGTGGGTTTTGGGTATTCATATGACAGGTTTTGAGAGGTTGATGACAGGGATTCAGTTTGGCATGGAGAGGATGGAGTACACCAAATGATGTTTGGCTTCAACCTTTAATTTAGTTAGGTTTATTTTGGTATGAAGGAGGGGGAACAGCCTGGTAAGGCTGGTGGGGCAGAGAAAAGGGGCAGGCTTGTCCCTCTTCTGTTCCCCCTCTGGTGTTGGATGTTCATTTAATGAGATGGGAAATGCAAGTGAGCTGTTGGACGCTGCTTGATAAGTAAAAGTAAGCTAGTGGAGGTAAGGACACTGCTTATTTGGTTGGCTGGTTAATTCAATAAGTGTGAAATGCAAGTGAGTGAGTAGTTGGACGCTGCTTAATAAGTGAGTGGGGTAAGGATGCTGCTTATTTGGTCAGGGTGAGCTGGGTCACGATACCCTAGGTAACAGTTATATGGATGTTTATGCTGTGATTATTGAAATATTGGTTGGTCATAGTTATGTTTATGGAATTTTAATAAAGGTCATCAAATGTCATTTGGTATGCTGTATGTTTATTCAAGCGGACTGGACAAAACAGTTACATTACCCACCACATGTTTTGGTCTACTTCTGATAGTTGTCCTTAGTCTGAGGGCCCTGGGCTGATGGACAGTCAACCAATAAACTCTGAGTAAATCTTTTCTTCTATGGCTATTTTCATTGTTGTCAACAAATGGTTGGTCATGGGAGCATCTTACCTTGGCTTCCTTTTGTTTGTTTGTTTCTTTTTTTTTTTTGGAGATTTTATTTTATATATACATATATATATATATATATATATATATATATATATATATATATACATATATATATATATATATATATATATATATATATATATATATACAGTCACAAAAGTTTAACATTCCCTGCCTCCAACATGAGCATACTCATAATTCATTTTACCCATATCCTTCCCCTCCAGGTTACAAAAAGAAATAGCCTAACATTCTGAATATTTTTTACTTCCAATGACTCATACCGATTAAAATAATTCAAATATGTTTACCTTTTTGCCACAGAAAAAATCAACATTGTTCAGAATTTCCTTATTCCAATGTTCAAGAAGAATTCTTTTGGTTGCTAAGCTTGCTATTAATATCAGCTTTAACAGTGAATTAGAGTGGTTTGGTCCTTTGCTTACCAGCCATAAATCATATGTATAGCCATTCCTTATATAAAACATTGAAGCTATTAATATAGATGTTTTGACCCACCATGCTGAAATACGAGGGCAATCCCATCTTATATTTGTTTGCAAGAACCAGTTTCACCACAGCCATGCTAACATAATGTGATTATACCAGCCTAAATGGTAGAGATTAAGTAGATTCTCAGTGAGATTTTTTGTTGGGTACCTCTTTTCCTATATGATTCTATTAAACCATGATATTTCTTCCAATGGGTTAAAATTCTAAAAATTGCATAACATAATTTCATTCCTTGCTCCATTTACTTATAATTTCTTTCAAATCCTGAAAACCAGAACATTGAATATTTTTGAATATTTTTTATAACAGAGAAAGAATTTATTTATTCTTTTAAAACAGATTATCTACAGATTTTAGAATAAATATGACTCAGTTTCTTAAGTCTTCTATTCATCATAAATAAGCATACATGTATACAGTTTATTACATCCTGTCTTAACTTAATTGCATTTAAAAACACCATATCAACTGCAAATTCTGTACACCTCTTCGAAACTTTTAAGTTTTGCATATAAAACACAGCAGACAGACATGAAGAAAGGGGTATATCTGTTTAGAGGAACTGAAGACTGGAGATTATTCTATTTTTTAAGGTGTTTCCTCAACATTGGTATATGATAGTTCTGGGGAATATGATGAATTAGTTACTGCCCACCCCACAGAAAATCTTAACTGCCAAATGAAGTTTATAACAGATGAAAAAAGGTGAGCTAACAGTGTATCCCATCTATAACAATTCATCCAGTTTTGGCTAAAACATGAATTCTGGATCTTTAATATTATAACCAAATTATCAGTTGATTTGATTTAGCAGTTTCTATAGGACACTGGGATAACCACCCCTCCTAAATAATTTTGACCAAAGCACAATGATCTTGCTATACTAAGAAAGATTGGGAAATAACAACATGCTTTGTGTTAAAAAAAAAAAAAGTTTCATTTTAAAGTTTATCCTTCCAGCAAAGGAAATATTTGTATCAAACCATGAATGTAGTGTCTATTCCATATGTGTCCTTCAGCTGTGCTGAGACAATGTAATTATGTTGAACAGATAATGTCTATCCCAAAAAATTAATACTGTTGACCACTGTAAAGTCTCTGGCAATTCTTACCTGTTTGTGATTAAACATGACTTTAGATTTATTTAGATTTATGTGAAAACCTGCAGTCAGATGAATGCCTTTCAACAGACTGAACAGATACATAACTGAGCATGCTGTATTCTCTGTAATTACAATCAAATCATCTGTGTAAGCAAATATTTTAAATTAATGATTATTTTTATGTAAAGACACATACATTTAGAATCCTGTAGAATATCATTAATAATTGGTTTAATAAACAAAAGAATAAAATGGGGGATAAAGGACAGCCTTGTCTTAGGTCACATTTATAACTGTCTTGTCCATTTATAGTTAAATAATAGCCTGAAAAAAAGCTGAAATCAAATTTTGTATATTGTCAGATAAGTCTATATAATCTGATATGTAAATGGGTCTATATTATAACATCGAATTTTATAAAGTTCGAATGTTATAATATTGAACCAGTTTTGTCGAATGCTGAAAACAGCGAAGGTGCAGGACACAGAATTCTTTCCCAGGGAAAGAATTTGGTGGGCCGTTGCTGTGGCTTCACTGTTTTCAGCATTCAATATGTTGGAGCGTTACGGGTCGGGTTCAGGTAAGTGTGCGATTGTGTGTAGGTTAGGGTTAGGGGGCAGGTTAGGTGAGTTAGGGTTAGGGAGCAGGTCAGGTAAGTGTGTGGTTGTGTGTAGGTTAGGGTTAGGGGGTGGGTTATGTGAGTTAGGGTTAGGGTGTGGGTGAGGTGAGTGTGCGATAGTTACGGACCTTAGGGTTAGAGTCGGGTTAAGGTAAGTGGATAGCTAGTAGTGTATGTAAAGTTTAGTTTAGGTTTAGGTGTAGGATTTTAAGTGTATGTGTGTGGAGTGCTGTTTTTTGTGTGTGTTTGTGTTGTGTGTATGTTTCTCGGAATAGCAATTTTTTTTCCCTGGGAAAAAAATCGCTATTCTGACTGTTCGATGTTTGCGGATTTCAATGTTTAGGGTTCTATATCATAACATTCGATCTTTGTAGTTTTCGATGTTATAATATAGACCCGTAAAAGAGATATGTCCTATCAATTGCGTTTAATACTTTTTGGGCATTCAGTGAACATGATGCCACATCTCTTTCTAATGGTTTTTATCATGCTTACAAAATAACATATAAATGCTTTAAGCATTTGAACTGGGGTCAATAATGACTTACTGGGTACAAACCCAAATTGAAAAAGAGATTATTTCCATAGCATGCTTCAAAATATACTGTTTCAATATTATTGCAATCATTTTATAATCAGTAGTTACATTCAGTAGTGAAATAAGTTTATAATTTGCTAACTCAGCTGGATGTTTGCTGTATTTATGAATCGGAGTTACTCAGGCCAGTGAGAAATACCTTTCCACTAAGTTTGGACAGTTTGCCAGGAAAATAATGAGTCAATGAAATTTGGTTTCTAGGAGATCAAAAGTTTTTTTTTTTTTTTAATCTGGCAAGAAACAAATCTGGTCCCTGGGCTTTTTTGGCTTCAAAGGGTAATATAGCTTATTTAATACATTCTGTTGAAAAAATTCACAAGCTCAATCTGTTAGCTTAATCATATTTTTAGGAACAATTTCCTGTATAACATGGATGTCTATACTCTGATTAGAACTATATATTGCTTATGGTATGCATTTGCTTCCTGTTAAATTCCTGCTAGGTCTGTTACAAAGATCTCTTCTATTTCTAATTGACTTATGAAGCAGCTTTTATGTTTCTGAAAGAGTTATTACAGGGTGCTGGCTGTGGATACTGTGCTCTCTAGGCTGCATAATTAAAGATGCAGACGGTTTGAATCCAGGAATGATTGACTACTGTGAGTGTGTATCTGTTGTGCTGTGTAGAGAAGGTTTCTAACACGTAGTATGTGTAGCTGCATATTGTTACTGTGCACTTCAACAACTTTCACACCTTTTTAGGGGGTGGGTTTGGCATAATGGTTAAAGTCTTCACCTTACAGATGCAAGATACAGGGTTTGATACTGACTTCAGATTATTAGCTAGGCTTAAAAAGACTATCAAGAACAGTTAACCTAGTGTTCACCTACGAACATGTAAAGCATTCAGCTTAAAAATAGGAGCCATTAATGTCTGCCTGATCATACCTATCTTTTTTTACCATGTCTTGCATACTTATTTCCTAGATCTTGAAGCAGTTTTACTAAAAGATTAACCTTACAAGCTCACTAATTCAATAAAGATGTTTAAAAAAATACCCTACAAGCTCACTTGTGCACATACTTTGTAAGGTTTGACTCATAAAGGTTATCTAATACCACAAGCTGATCCTTAAGAAATAAGTTCCCTTTCCTTCCTTCTCCTTTTCTCATGGCATTTGATGGAATAAAAAAACGGCAATAAAAGCCTTAAAAAGACCCGTATAAAAGAAAACGAGAGGTTATCGGAATTGTTTTGTAACCATAACCGGATGTTAGCAATTGTCGATGACATTTCATTATAACATGAACTGAAAATTTCTTTACCAATATAAAAATCTGCCTGCAACTTTTTTGACCAGTTCATAACCAATGAAATAGGAGAATGATCTGGCAGACATTTTGACAGAATGTCCATTATTTAAACACAGTGAACTAATATTTCTGACATAAAATTAGTACAACCTTAAGCCCTTATTAAATTTTGAACTGAAAAATGTAGAGCCATTGGAGATCTGAGTTTTATAATGCCAATAACCCATAAGACCATAAGTCAATAAAGAAATTCTTCATTAGTTTAACATAAGTGCCTCTAGAGGAACAGTTCAATTCCACATTAAAATCACTTGCCAGAATAATTCTTTCTGAATTCAACTGGTTTAATCTACATGCTAAATCCTGCAAAACTCCACAATAACAATTAAAAGAGTGCATATAAAGAACTATCCTACTGACAGGTCATAATTGTCTACTTGAATCTTAACCAATAAAATGTTTACATTGTCATGTGAAAAATGACAACTTACCTGAAATCTCTCTGAATGTAATAACACAGCAATACCACATGATTTATTGCCTAATTAATCAATGTATGCATGCTTCATTTACTTATCAAATACTTTTCTATTATCATAGGCCAAGTGAATTTCTAGAAAGAATGTGACTTCAGATTTACTTCTTCTTCTTCTGGCTTTTCCCGGCTAGGGGTCACCACAGCGGATCACCCGTCCGCTCATGATTGGCAGTGGAGTTTTACAGTGTCGAGTTGCCAGCCCAGCACCCAACCTTCCACAGAATGCAGATACATGCACACACTCACACCTAGGGCCAATTTAGAGTGTCCAATCCACCTACTACATGTCTTTGGGATGAAACCGGAGCACCCGGCGGAAACCCACGTGACCACAGGGAGGACATGCAGACTCCGCACAGAAGGCACCCCAGCCGAGGATCGAACTGGAGAACCTCTTGCTGTGAGGTGACAATGCTAACCACTGCACCACCGTGGCCACCCTTGACTTCAGATTTACTATGTTTAAAAATGTTAATATATTTCCCCTTTTCATTGTATTATTAATACAATTCACATTTAATGAAGTTAATCTCACTGGCTATGATATAACAGAAGGTACATTCACTTAGTATTATTACTGCAATCCTGAGGAGAAAACACACACACACACACACACACACACACACACACACACACACACACACACACACACAGTAACCAAGAATACCCCCCCCAAAAAAAAATGAAAAAAGAAAGAAAGAGAGAAACTATTTAAATCAGTTCCATACTCTGTGTCCAACAATTAATTTATACTTCTTGGGGAATGGCTCATCATATGCTATGGCAACACATTTATAGAATGCAGCTCTTTCCAAGTCTATTAGGCAAATTACATTTCAGTAGTATATCTTTATAATTGATTTGAAGGGTGGCAGAAAGTATAAACCTAGAAGTAATTATTTTCTGTCATAAAGATTTCCTAATGTCTGCAACTACTCTCCATTTTTGAAGACTCTCTGATGAAAGCTCTTAAAACATTTTATATAGATCTGATTAAACACAATTTATTTTCAGAGCTATTGAAAACAAAGTATTATGGTCAGACAAAGAAAGGAATTTGATTAGGACAGGCAGTTATATCAAATCTTGGGAGCCCAACTCTATAAACAATGTCCTACTCCATAGTCATTAGTTGTTTAACCCCTGCCTCCCTACTAAATGTCTATATAATTTATTTAATAGTTTCTATAAGAAGCCCAGTCCAAACACACAGGTATACCAATAACTCTTAAATTACATTTTCTATATTTTAATTCCAAGTCTAGAATTTTATTGTAAAGACCCGAGAGAGTATCCTGAAGCTTGTAATTTTCTGACTTAATTGTATCATACTTAATTGCCGTCTACTAAAAATTAGCCTCCCATTAAGCACAGGAGAAAGTAAGACGTGTAATTTTATATTTTTGTTCTATCAATTCTGTCAGTTTAGCAAGTGACTTTACTTCAGTGCTGAGATCATCTAATTTTCCCAAGATGTTTTTTTTTGCCCAGCAGGGAACCACCACAGAATTGTTAGCAGTTGAGCTGACATGCTTATTATCAAACTGTACCTTTCCGTTAATGGAAAATAAAGGGACCTGGGGGTCACAGACTTGTAGAGGATATATTTGGAGAAATAAACCCTTTTTTTCTTGTGCCGTTGACTGCCCTGTGCTACTCTCCTCCTCTGGGTGGCTGGAAGTGTTTAACTCTTCACTCTAGTGGAGCTCTGAAGGTTTGTGTTCTAAATTCCCAGTGATTGCGTCCTGAACTTTTAAACAAAATCAAGCTATGTTCTTACATTTCAAAAGAAATGTTCATATCTTTGGTGCCACAAGGGCTGCTACAGAATGTAAATTGCAAATGGTTCAGCATAAACAAATATTTACAGTGGTAGTATTTATTAGGTTATAGGTTTTAAACTGGATTTTATAAGTCATAATAAGCACAGTAAGTATTAATTGTGTTATATTTTGCAAACAACTGGCAATATTTCAGTTACTACTCAAGCAATATACATAATCAGCAGCATTTATTCTGTGAACATTCATATGAGACTAAGTTATGTCAGTGTTCCCTGGTTGTTAAACCACTGAAGAGACATGAGGAGAGAGCTGTTCTAAGCATGAAAATAACAGGCTGACTTCACTTCCTTATTTGAAAAAAAAAAAAAAAGAAAAAGAAAAACTCTTAAGCTTAGAATTAAACAAAACTGTAAAAAATAGTCCAAAATGTCAGTTGTCAAAAGTACTGAAGAAAAACTCAAGCAGACTTAGTTGCTGGAATAGCTCAGCTTTTATTTATGATAAGTGCTTTGGTCCAAGCACACAGTGTTCCCCTGTTTTGCTTGATCAACAGGTATTTCGGAGAGGTGACATGTTTTTCTTCCCTTTTGTGGCTTCAGAAGTTCCAGTGTTTTATTTTTTTTTATTTTTTTCACTGACTCTATTTCTCATCTGCAGGAATAATTAAATAATTAAAGGTACCTCAATACCCTCTGCAGAATCCTAAAACAGGCTAAATTATATGGGATTTGAGTAAACAGAGGTACGATTAAGCTTTCAAAAAATGAAATTTTGTTTTCTGTCTTGTGTCTGAATTATGCAAGTAATAAAAAATGGAGGCTCTGCTAGACACCTAGGCCTTAGATTGTATTGCCACTGCAGTCATACTTAGGTCTGCTAAATTACTGCCCAGAGTTTCTGTCAAACTGAGTGTGCTACATCCATTTAATTTATTGTTATCTAACAATTCTACAAAGGAAATTAACAAAGAACTACAAATGTGCATTTAAAGAAACAATGTAAATAATTGAATGACATGAATACCCACTTTGTTTCACCATCGATTATTTGGATTTATATCTTATGGAATGAACACTGTTCCATTATATACGTGCAAGGGTGATACACTGAAATGCACTGCATTTGTTTCATGGTTACTGGACAAAGCTGGCTATAACTATGGCCGTGTAGATACAGAACCTTTTACCTTGTCTAGGAAGTAAAGAAATTCAACCTGTATCTATACTGAAAATGTTTATGCTGGTTATAGATCACCAACCACTGACAGCCATATTCAAACCCAAAAGGAGATAATTAACTACAGTGAATGCTGCGATACGGAAAGAAGCCAGGGATGACATGGTGTTGTCACAAGTACACGGAATTGTCAGAAAATATTGCCAAGATGGCACAGCTTACTACACTCAGCCTTTGCTGCTAGGAAGAAGCAGCTACTCTCTCATAGAAGTTTAGTGTTGCTGCAGAGAGGTTATTCCAGTCAGGCTATGTACCAGTGTCTTAGATACCATAGATGAGTGTCATCTGTGAATGATAAACAAGAAATTGCTTGCTGACAGTTTTAGGTGGTGACCTTGTGACAATAATAAGGTTGAATATATAGCCATCTGAGAAAACAATAGCTGCTCTGTACTAAATTCCCATGTAGCAATTATTGTACTTTCACTTCTATCTACCACTGTAAACATTTAATTGATTTTATTTCTTAACTCCCTACTTCTACTTAGTCTTCATTCTCTCTCATCATGCTGCTGCTTACTATTTTCAACCCAAATTTCAATCTTTGAGTCTCCTTGTTTTACTTTGTATTTCTGTCTGCTACAGCCTTATACAAAAGCACAGATAATATCTTATTTTTTTCTTCCTATAGTCACAAATTGAATAATACAAGTTTAGCAATAATCATCTGTTAAACTTAATTATGTATGCAAAAATGTATATGTAACCAAGAAAAAAATAATATATATAATATGGAAAATAAAAATATACTGTATATTGCCTATGTTTGGGAATATTGGATCATTACTCCCCAGGTCTTCACTGAAGAAGGGTATCTATCCCAGCTAGACTTTCCCAGTGAACAAAGATAAATAAAATGATTTTATGAATTTTTAGAATGGGGAAGACATTCAAGGTGGGATTAATATAAATGAATATAACAGGAATGCCAACAATGGGGGGAGTAGGGAAGGTGACAACAGAGATTAGAGGAGACAGGGTGACAATGGATATCCTAATGAAGGATCATGTCAAATTGACAGTGAGCAGGATTTCCTCCCCCTCTAAAGGTCAGAAAGGTTGATAAATGAGAGGTGAAATTCAGAGATACAAGGCTGAGCAACAGGAATGCGGGGTATTATGAAACAATGGAGAACAGAGAAATAAGGAAAATGAACAACAGTTACAAGGCAAAAAAAGAAAGAATTTTTGAACAGGGTTATTGAAAGTAAATGTGGATGGATTTTATCAATGCTGAATGAGTTTTACATTTTTAACTATAGTAATTCAGTTATTACATCAGAACTTTTTAATTCTTTTTGAAAAAGGTCTGAAATTTATACCAGCCAGGTAAGTACTCTACTGGAACCTAAGTTGTATGTAAGGAAGTTGAATTTGGCATTATATTTTGCAAATTAGAATGGTGCCACAAATAGAAAGTTTATGGACTGGGTTTTGAGGAAAAAGAGTGTGTTCATCCCCCACACACACACACACACCTGGTTTTAGCATATTTTGAAAAAACTTGTAGAGATTATATATATATATATATATATATATATATATATATATATATATATATATAATTTATTTAAATATAGAAATAAGAAGAGAAGATTTAATTTGAGTAAGGTGGAATCTGAACTTTTAGATTCACTAATAAAAGATGGTCTATTAGAGTTATGAAACAGTATAAGGGTGGGGGAGTAGTGATTTGTGACAATATTGACTAAACATATAGTATGTTTAATATCTTGCACAATTTGGAATTAAATAATACAGTATTGAGGAATGACATTAGTATAGCTTATAGATAGATAAATCTCTACTTAGAAGAACTTTACATGGATAATAAAATTACTTTAGATTTATACAAATTTTTGAGGGTAGAGAAACCTTACATTCCCACTATGTTTGGGATTCCAAAAGTAAATGAAACATTGTTAAACCTCCTTACAAATTGATTACCTCTGCTAGTGTCTCTAAGACCTATAAATTAGGGATTTATATAGATAAAATGTTAAAGCCCATTTATCACCAAAAATCACATTTATTAAGGAATTCCTGGGATTTCCTGGGAAGACTGATGCCTGATATTTGGGAACCGGTGGCTGTTTTTTTTTAATTATTGATGTTGACTTTTTAAATTCTATCCCCACAGAAAATGGATTATCACTCTATCTTGATACTTTATTAAATATGAATTTTTAACAGCAGAAAATGTGAGACTTTTATTGGATATAGCTGATTTGGTACATGATAATTTTATTTATTTTGAAGGTGAGGTTTTTAAACTAGTCAAAGGTGTGGCAATGGGGGCAGCTTGTGCTCCCATTTATGCTAACACTGTTTTATTGGCTTGGGAGAAAAAGAAAGATTTTTCCTTCTGAATATTTTAAGTATATTAAGTTATATCTGAGTTTTTTAAACAACATATTTATTCTATGGACAGGTCTTGAAAATAAAGTCAAAGAGTTTATTGATTTTTGCATGGTTCTATTACTCTTTTTAAAATTTACTTTTAGCTACAATGAAGATTCGATTAATTATTTAGATTTAAATGTGGAACATACAGATTTTGGTTTTAAAACAGAAATGTATGGAAAACCTATGTTTAGTACTTCTTATCTACATTTTGCTAGTTTGCATTCCTTGATTTTTAAGAAGAACTTGGTTAGGGGTTAATGTATTAGAGTAGCTAGGATGACCTCCTGTTTTAGTGATTTGGAAGATGAGATGAATATATTACAAATTATGCTCATGGAAAGGGAATATCCAGAATCAATTGGTTAAGGAAATCATCACTGAAGTAAGAGGTTCATGGGCAATCAACTTTAAACCACTCTTAGTAGGAGGTGAGACTGTTGGGGTGAAAGAACCCCACAAGGGACCATTGCATAGTGGAGGTTTTGAAAGTCCTGTGTTGTGGCTTACAATACCTCTGGTGATATTAAAAATATAATAAAAGGGAAATGGAAGTTCCTGAAGGGTAATGATGACATCTCTAGAATTGTAGGTAATGAACCCCTCTTTATTAATAAGACTTTAGTTAATTTAAAAAAAAAATATTAGAAGGCTCAAGCTCAAAGAAAAATAAAATTAAAAGGAAGGGTAAAACTTAGAATGGATTTTGTATACAGTGTCCTTTTATTATTGAAAAAATATTATAACATTAAGAAATTGTTTGAAATCTCTGGTTATATTTAAGGAAAGTAATTGTGGGTCAGTTGCTATCATATATTTAGCTAAATGCTTTGGGTGTGATGGATTTTATATAGGAAAAACAGAGAAGGAGGATTTTCAAGCACAACTATGATATTAGTAGAAATAATCCAAATAACACTCTTGCTAGACATGTGAAAACGTGGAGATAACAGGAAGTTTATGTTTGGAATTATTGATGTAGAATAGAACCCTGGGGTGGTGAATGGGAGAATATTTTAGAGTATAAAGAATTAATCTGGCAACTCATATTAAATGCAGATACACCACCTGGGTTAAATGATAGTATAATCTTGCAGCCAATATTTAAACTCAGAGCTGTGAAATTATATGTAAGTATTTTTATAATTATGAAGTTAATTAAAGCTTACTAATTATAAAATATGTTTTTAAATAATGAAGCCAATCTGTATTATCTTATATATTTGGCATATGGGATTTTAGGATAAATCATTTTTAATGATAAATTATTTTAGTTTATATTGGAGTGGATGTTTTCATTTCATGGTTGTATTTTTGTAACAATTTTAAAGTATAAGTATTAGAATTTATTACATATTGGTTAAATATTTTTGCAACCCTTAATGAATTTAGTGCACATTTCTTTATATATATTTTTTAAAAAATATGGAAATGAGTATTATATAAGGAAGAGATGCTTTTTGGTTTTGTGTTCTGATGAAGTCCCCCATGTGGAACAAAATCACTTAATATTTTCATTATTTTTGTCCATTAAAGTGTTGTGATTTTTTTCTGGCTTTGCCTGTTCATTCTGTACTCTCATCTGAGTTCTTAGTTATAGTTTAGAGTGCTAACCCCTTTTGGATAAATAAAATGATAAAAAAAACTTTAGAGGATATGCTCCAAAAGGCACCACTGCTAGCACACTGCCATCTTATGGGATGACTATCTGCTTCATGATGATGTACTGATATTAACTTTATTGGTCCCTTTCAGGTCTCAGTTCTAATTGCAGTGCATATGCACAGTGGCCTGAAGTCTTCTGTATGACCTCAAGGACTTCCAAAAAGGCAGTATCAGCACTGAGTACATTGTCTGACAGAAATACATTGCAAAAACAAATTGTTAGGGGAAATGATCCATAGTTCACATAACAAGAATTCAGTACTTTTACAAACCAAAATGTTATTAAACATTTTGTGCCCATGTTTCAGTAGTCAGTCACATGTGAGATGGCTAAAGGATCTTTACAAATGATAAAGAATGCTGTTAAAGCTCTCAGACATTGTGGTGACCCCCTGTAATAGAAAAATAGATAGGATTCTCTTTTACTTACCATAGTGCATACTTAGAAAATCTAATAGCTCAGCAACAGTAACTACAATGAGTCTTGATAGAGCAAAACACTTCTGCTGAAAATCCTTTCAGTGCCCCTGGCTTTGCACATTCTCTACTGTTATTTGACTATGGAGTCAGCATAATTAATTGAGGGAATATTAGAAACGTCCTTCATATGGAGGATGCAGAGGGGCTTGCTCTTCTTAAAAGAAAAATTGGCTTGCTGAAAATGGTTTTCAGTGGAACTAGTTCTCTGTATCAGGACTTGTAATTGCTGTTTATAAGCCAACATGAATTCTATGTATGAACACACAAACATTAGACCAGACAATAAGTTATATTAAATAATGAGATGTAGGGGTCTTTGATGGGCTTGACCTCTCCACTTAATCAGAGAAAAAAGATATTTTCTTTTTTAAGCTGAACTCTTTGCTGAATTAAGCCATCACTGTTTTGGGTCAATGAAACATGCCCTATTCAAGCACAACACACAGATTCAACATCAAAATTACAGGTCATTAAGATGTTTTACTAGAGCATAGCAAATCAGAGCCATAACTATGGTAGAGAGAAGGGGAGGCTGACCAAGGTGCATGCTATCAGTGGGGACACAACTGCCAATGCAGACAGGGTGGACGTGTAGCACCAGCAATGTATTGCTGGCATTCGTTCAGTGCCAATATGCTGAATGAATAAATGCCAATACTGACTGAATGCCAGCACTACATTGATTCATTATTGGCATGCTGGAATTCATTCATAGAAACAGCATCACTCTCTGAGGAGTGATGTTTTTTAGTGAGGGCACCAGTCAGAGGAACTGTCCAAGATGTTAGTTATCTAGCTATTGCTTTATTGCAAATGTTGCCTAGACATTACAGAACTTGTGAAATACTAACTGGGTCACAAAATTTTAAGGACTGGGCTTCTAATATATACCACTAAAATGGGACAAGGGACACAGAGAGGACATGTAGGACAGCTAAGAAGTTTTAAATAAATTGGATGATCTACAGCCCATTGCTGGACAGCTGAGTTTTAAAGAATCCCTTCGTGAGCACTATGGCAACAATAAACACATGGTACTCATCTTTTATCAGGATATGATTATACACTATGGCAAGGTGTGTGTAATTAGTGTTTTACTTATGATGCGGTCCAAGCATTGTTTGCGCAAAAGTCTGTGGCCAGAGTGGCCAAACTAGAGCCTACCACTGTCTGTAAATAAACATTTTATAACTCTGCCATAGTTTTTGCCATTATGTAACAATATTATTTTAAAAAAGCTGTCTTACATTTTCTATTTAACGTCAGTATATAAGTCAAGCTCCATTCATGTTCTCAGATTACTGATACGCTATGCATGTGCACTGCTATAAACATGATGATATATTTGCTGTATATCAACATACTGTAGTTTGCATTATTTTAAACATGGCAAGAGAAATAAAAAGAAAAATAATTTCTTTACAGGATGGATGTAGTTTTGAGTAAAAAAGAGAACTATGCATAATATTCATTACTCAGTTTATGTTCAGGATTGATATATTTTGTTACTTAGTGGTGATAATGTATGGCAGATATTGCTTTAAATGTATTCAGCAAACACACTGAATTGTCTTTCATTGTAGATGCCAAAGCCATTGATAGGATGTATTAATTTTTACTTCCCAAATGGAGTACATTTTTTCAAAGGGAGGTAAAACTAAGCAAAAATTTTCCACTGAGGGAATTTTTCATATTTAAAGAACCAGAAATTGACCGAAAGACTCCTAAGATAGTGTACTGAATAAGTAAATAATGTCCAATAAAGCTAATACCAAAAACTCAATGGAATATTTTAATTTTATTTATCAAGTCTATTATAGCAAATGAAATATGGCTAAAATAGACCAGTTTCACTTAATGTTTTATCAGTGTAAAATATTATCACAGAGAAAAGCAGAATGTACAATCCAATACAGTCATGTGAAACAATGAACTCTGTATTAAAAACTAGTAGCATAATAAAGGGCAACAGCATCATTGTTTTGCTAATAAAATGCTAAAGAATAAGCAAATATATTGCACTGCACAGTTTATAAAGTTCATGAACAAATTTTTATTTCCTGTAAAAATAAAGCTTCCCTTCTATAAACTTTCCTAGGTAATAACTTATTATACTCAAAATGCCATACAAGAACATAAATCATAATAATTATAATTAGACTTAAAACAATGTTAACAATCAAATACAGAATAACTGGAATGATAAAACATGCATGTTCAAAGATATGAAAAAAAGCATAAAACACACCTCTCAACTTCTTAGTGCAAAAAAATCTGGACAAATCCAAAAATAATGGAGGGGACAAAAGCCCAAAAATAGGTACAGATTTTAAATATTGCTCTTATAAACTTAGAAAGTTACTAGAATAACAAGGTTTGTGTTAGCATATATTTTTCTGAAGAATGTGAAGTCTGAAAGTCAAATCTCTGTCATGAATTAGTTATTTCAATCTATGATAATTTGACAGAAAAAGACAAATTTTATGAGGAGCAAAGCCAAAAATATGAGGTAAAATTCTGGACATCCTGAGAAAATCTGGACAGTTGAAAGGTATGACATAAAATATAACATTTTTCAGAAATTATCCATGGATATCAATGGATCAATTGATGCATTGTTTTCCTGTATATACTATCCACATTATTTTCTTTCTTTCTAAAAGGTTATCTGGCTGTCCCATAAGAACATGACATTTATTCAGAATATATAGCCCAAATAAATAAGCATGGCAGCCAGTTGATTGCATAAAATTCTCTTTTATGTCTGATGTCTTAAAAATGTTTGGCAATCTGAAAATTGAATGGTAACTGTCTGATCTGATAAACTCATTGTGAAATTACTGAATAAAACTCTGATTTTGCAAACAAATGTATGGTTGCTTCAATTTCTGCAAGGGAAACAGATGGCTGCTGTTCTGTCCTAGCCCAAAATAGAACTTTATTTGTCTGGAAATGCTAAGCAAGTGTTTTCCCTTTCCAATATGCCTAGAGACTTCTACCAACTAACCATTGCTACAGGTGTTTGCTTTATAGTAAAATTTGCCAGTGTCTATTGAGAACATCTAAAAACACTTCATCTTTAAGATGTGATAAATTTAAGAGTAAATGTCTCAGTGTCTGTTTGCTCTTTTTCATACAATACTAGTAAATCTTTATTAGGCAGTGGCGGCTGGTGACTTCAAATCAAAGGGGGGCTGCAGGAGACAGCTGAATGGGTGGGGTCAAGGGGAAGGGGTGTGGTCAACTAGAAAGGGGAGGAGCTATGCTCAAAACCACAAAAACTAACTTTAATTAAATACGCTGCCTTGGGTGCCAAACCATCATTATGAGAGTCCAATCAAGACAAAAATAAGTGTAGAAGAATAAAAATATTTCAATGCATTGGCTGCATGACAGCTTACTTAATATCTAGATGGAAACAAAAGGTTGTGAGGCATGAAAAAATAAATTACTTTTTAAATACATTACTGGAATGCCAGTCAAAATCAAGTATAAGAAAAACAAGAAGCACTCAACTCAAACCACTTCTCCTTGCACTGCAGTTCTAATTATAATTTATATTCAGCTTTATTAAAGTACCAAGTAACATGCTGAAAGTAGAAATCTCTGTGAAGCCCCCACTTGTAAAAATGTTTCTTATCCAAAAAAGACCTGCTGCCTGACAACTATCTACTTGTTTCATGGGGAAAACATGATCAAAGTAAAAAATGAAAAGCAAACAAGAAACAAGCTCAAGATACATTGCTTAAAGGATTACTGTACAGGTTATGGACCACACATGATTGGCATTCTGTTTAGTTTATGGGTAAAGTCTGTAGAGATGACTGGAAGTCTCCAACAAGTGTAATGAGCTTTTTAAAATAATGGAATCCTGTCCTTTAATACCCAAGGCTTGTACATTATCTAGTCATGTATTCTCTGCATGGCAACAACAGAAAGGCTTTCAATGTTGGCAATTCTTTAACAGTATGCTTATTAAAGCTTACTTGCATCTTACGATCTCAGACAACTTACCTTATGGTCATTAAAGCATTGCTACTTAAACACAGAGCAACAGGCACTTTCTGAGTAATAAGCATAAATCTGAGTAATAAGCATAAATCAACAGTACAAAAATATGACAGAAACCAGACCATTCTGCAAAATCAAGGACAGATGAAAAGCCACTGTAGTACTTGTGTCTACCTTGGATGGGGGGGACACACTGCACATTTACACTGCATAACTACTCCTTGCCTTGCTTGGACACATCCAGAGTCACTACATGGGGGAGTGGGGTGCAACAAGTATGAAACAATTTGAAATGTCTCTGGCTGACTGTGATGGCCCTGACACATTTGTCATACCTCTCAACCTCAGAGCAAAGAAATCTGGACAAAGCCATACACAGAAGTGGGACAAAGGCCCAAAAATAAGGACAATTTTTAAATATTGCTCTAATAAACTTAGAAAGATAATAGAATAGGTCTTGCATTAGTATGAATTTTCTGAAGGGTATAAAATCTGAAACTCAAATGTCTGTCATTATTTTCTAACTTCAGTCTTTAGTGATTTGTCACTAATTTGCCAAAAAATACAATTTTATGAAAAATGGACCAAAAATGTGATGCAAGAATATAAAATAGCCACACAATACAGCTGGGAACCTGTCAAAGAAGGGACACTTTAATATTAGTACTGCTAACTTGAGCAGCTGACAAAATAAAAGAATCTACATGCATTTCAAGTAATCTATAACTTTGATTATTACAGTTATTTCTTAATTGTAAACCCTCCATGTTTTCTTCCAAAATTGCTATTTTGCGGAGGGATTATTAGGGGAAAGAGCAACATTTTGAGCCAAAATCGGGGACAGTTGAGAGGTTGGCTATGCCTAATTCTATAAAGCAATTTATTTGCATGTACCTCTCAACCTGTTAATGCAGTAAATCTGAACAAGGCCAAATATATTGGGGGAACATATAAACAGTACTAAAAATTGCTCTTCTATAAATTGAGACAGTTGATAGAATAACAGTTCTTACTTTAGCATGCATTTTTCTGAAGGTTATGAAGTCTGAAACACAGTGTATCATTATTTAGTGACTTCATTCCTAAATGATTTGCCAAAAAACTACACATTTTATGAAGAACAAACCAAAAATAAGAAGCAAAAATCTATTCATTCTTTGAAAATCTGGACAGTTGGGAGGTATAGTTCAGCTGGGCCTGTCTGAGTTTGCTGCCCTTCCCCTCTGACAAAATCATGGTTGAATGGAGCCTCTGCAGCCATTCCAATGAACCATTACTTGGCTATTTCACTCCATTTACCATAAACACTAATGTGCATACTGCTTTACTTCTATGATAAGTTGGACTTCATTTGAAAGTTTTATTTTGTATTTTACAGCACAAACACTAAGTCATCTGCTAAACAAAGCAATGCAGTCTCACAATGAAAACTTAGCATTAAAACTTCTCTGCCCTTGAAACTCACATTCATTGAAACAGCATTGAAACCCACATTCAAAGAAAATACATTTTGCCAGTGGCAGATAAAGATTAATTTTGGGCTGTTTTCAAATCATAGGCCCCTTGCATATGAAACATACATGTGCTCTTTGATACATCTTCCTCATTGTACTAAATTGTATTCCTTGTACAATACAGTACAGTTATTAGAGGGCGTTTTAAATTTGTTTTGAACATTTTTCCAGTAAGCAATGAAACAAAACGCATGCACCCATAATGACAAAACTGCCCAGTTCAGAACATTTATCATAAAAGTCTACTCAGACTTCCACAGTCCACCATTATTAGTAAATATGCACAATTCTACAGTCCACCATTATCAGTAAATATACACAATTCTACAGTCCACCATTATCAGTAAATATGCACAATTCTACAGTCCATTATCAGTAAATATACACAATTCTACAGTCCATTATCAGTAAATATGCACAATCTCTGAAGAAGTAAAAGTCATCTAAATAATTCCACATTAAAGAAATCTGTAACTAATGAAGAGATTGCTGCTAGCAAACACCTTTATATTTCATGGTTTCATCGAAAAATAAAGTGTCTGTTGCCCATCAGGAATAAATTGCCTATATTACATTAAAAAATAAGCTAGTAATATTGCAAGAGGAAATGGATGGCAAACTGATAACAGGCTCATAGTTAGTATCTTCACCAAGGAGAACATTCTCAGTACGGCAGCATCCACCCCTTGTGGGAGTAGAACCCACAGCCTTCTGCATCAAAAACAAGTACACAACCTGTTGTGCTATTAACAAGGCAAGCCAACTTCACTTAAGCAACACTAAACTTCTGTTCCCCTGCAGCTCTCAGCTCCTTGTAAAATCTACTCAATACTCAACTGCATCTCAACTTCGCAGCACAAGAAAACTGGAAAAAGCCAAAATGTATTGGGGGGGGGGTCAAAAGCCCAAAAACCAGGGACACATTAAACATTGCTTGTATAATCTTGGAAAGTTGCTAGAATAAAATGCTGTGTTACCACCATACATTTTACTGCCAAGGTCCCTGTGCAAAACAGTCAGAGCAACATACCACTACGCCAAATCAGCTGCTTTGTAAAAGAGAGGAAGACTGAAACTTAAATGGCTATCACTTAGTGAATTCAGTTCTCACCATAGCTGTCAACCTCTTAGTACAAAACACCTGGACAAACCCAGTAATGAGGGAATACAGCCCTCAAACATATTCAGGGAATTCAGTTCTTGCCATAGCTGTCAACCTTAGCACAAAAAACCTGGACGAAGCCAATAATGGGGGAATACAGTCCCAAAAATAGGGACAAATTTCAAATATTCATCTTATAAACTTAGAAAATTGCTAGAATAAAAGGTTGTGTTACAGTTGTGTTACTATGTATTTTCTGAAGAACATGGTCTGAAATTCAAATGCCTGTCAATTTTACTGCTGACAGAACAAAAACAATTTTCAGCAGAGACCCAGGGAGAAATACTGCAGACACGTCTTTGTAAAATGACAGGGCACCAGAGCAAATCCACACAAACACAGGGAGGAGATGCAGACTCCACACAGAAAGCACCCCAGCCAAGAATCAAACCAGAAAACCTATAGCTGTGAGGCAACAATACTACCACTGCACCATCAAATATGCAAGGAATTAAACATTCAGAAACCTGAAGTCTGAAATTCAAATGCCTGTCAATTTTATTTAACATTTGTTAATCAGGACAGTCTGACTTGGAACAAAAAAAAATCAATTTTCAGCAGAGGCCCAGGAAGAAATAATGCAGACATGTCTTTGTAACATGGGAGGACACAAAAACAAACCCACACAAACACAGGGAGAAGATACAGACTCCCCACAAAGAAGGCACCCCAGCCAAGAATCAAACCCAAGAACCTGCAGCTGTGAGGCAGCAATGCTACCACTGCACCATCAAATATCAAGCATTGCAGTATTTACAAACCACAGATATTATGAGGAATAGATCAGATCAAATATGAGGCAAAAATCTGCAATTTTTTTAGAAATGGTGGTGGGTAGGGAATTCAGGTCTTTAATACCTGCATACAGGGTACAGGGTTCAAACCTGAGGTATTCCACCTGGGGCATTTTCACACACACACACACACACACATCTGCACCTGTAGTCCATAACTCCAAAGTACACCACCGTAAATCCTGCCTGTAAACCAAAACCCGCGCACATCTGACCCAGCCCGTCGTGAGATCCTAAATTGCTGACGTTGCAGTCCGACCCCGATGCGTTTCCCAGGACAGTCTATACAGTTTAAAACTGCATAGACTTCTGGGAGCTCTGTTCAGCATGTTTCCCAGTCAGGACTGCTGCTGAGACAATCTGCGCATGCTCCAGACTGTCTCAGCAGCAGTCTGGACTAGTGCGCATGCGCGAAGTCTGCAATTTTTAAAAAAAATTTTTTCTATTTATTTCTTTTTATTTTTTTATTTTAAAGTTGAGGGGGCTGCAGTCCGGCAAGTCCAATAGCATGGGCCGCCCCTGTTATTAGGTGACCATTGAGGTATAATCCTTTGTTTTCCAGCAATGTAATGGTTATAGTCACTGTTTTCAAATTTAAGCCTAACATCCTAAAATGACTGATCATGTTCAACTGATTGTAAACAGATCTATTTAAGTCTTGAGAAACTGAGATTTTGGAATGTTTTTCATTATAAAGTGAGGATGAAAGCTAGACAGCCCCAGGAAAGAGAAGTAACTGATGAATCATCAAGCTCTGTAGTGACTTGACACATCAAGAGAATCAATTATAAAAAAGTTAAATTCTGGTATAAATTGCAGACCAAAGTTAATTTAAAAAATCCAGGAAAGGTCATCAGTTCATTTATTTCTCCATTCTAGGCCATTCAGCAATCATCTAGATATCATTGCCACATGCCCATGGATATATATTGGCTTGTCCTTCCTCCTCAGATTATGGCTTTGATCAGCTTTCATTCCAGTGGAATGTCTGTGATAATTCATCCTTCTGGTGACATGATTGTTGCCTTTCATCAATCCAGAGGTGCAGCTATCCTCATTTATCTTTTAGATCCATCCTTCTAGATATATGGCTAAGATCTTCCATTTGTCTTTGCTATTGGATCTTGTCACCATTCAGCTTTGGTCACAGCTCTGGTCATCCATGCATCTACCCATCTCTAGTTATAGTTCCAAACATTCATCTGTCTTTGTCTCTGACTGTGGTTATTTGGATTTCCATTAAAATCCAATCATATTATATTGAGTGTTGCATTGTTGGTAGGTGACTCCTTCAGAAAGAACCGTGTCAAGGCATTATAGTGTCAAGGGCAACTTACCTTCCCCCCTGCTAAGGAAATAGATAAAATGCAATGGAATTTTCCAACTGGAAAGGTTAAACTTTATTTATACATTTAATGTTTCTCTTAAGAGAATATAGTTAACTTTCTTCAATATTTTTCTACCAACTTGCCCATTATGAGATCACATAAGTTGCACAGTGTCTTGAAGCTGAACTGGTAAAAGTTTCATCTGAATTAAACAAAAATGGTAAAAACTTCACACAGATTTTCACAGGGGGTTCACACAGATTTTTACAGGGGGTTCTTCCTCCCTGAACACCTCTCACCTTATTTTCATATACTAACTCCATGGTCATACAACCATGGAGACAAACGATGAGCCCAAGAATTGTGAATCACTGCCTAAACACTAATATAGCTAAACAGTATGCTAATAAACTGTTCTTTAATAATAACACATGAACTGTAATATGGAAAACTTAAATGTATGACTACTATAATGGTTATCATAAGTGTAAGGTTGTAATGGAAGGAAATATCTGGAAATGCCTGCTGATACTTGGATTGATTTCAGTAATCACAGAATGGAACATTGTGTTAAAAGTACACAGAATGACTGAAGCAATCGTTTTAAGCACACCACCTATAGGAAACACACTTTACTTCCCATGTATGGTGGACTTAAAACATGCATAAAATGTTTTGTTTCTTTCAAGAAAAATACAACTTAGAATTCAAAAATCTCAAAATTATCTTACTACAAGTATCATCCAGAGAGTGGCATGTGTAGCTTACTAAACAATAGAGTAAACAGGCAAAAAAACAAAACAAAAACAAAAAAACAAATTACAGAAGAAAAGCATGTTGATATTGGTACAACAGTAACTCAAAACACTTTGTAGCTTGTTTCAGGGAGTCATAAATGCTAAATATGGAGGATTGTGACAGGCCCACCAATGATAATCAGTTTGTTCTGTGTGTTCAAGAAATGGGTTGCAAGTCATTTACCTTTAGAGCAAAGTTGAAGTACATCTGGTACTGACCTCTTAATAAAAAAATAAAGTCTACAGTATTGCCTACTTTATGCTATTGCAGCCGTGGTTATCCACTCTTTCATTTTAATACTCAGAGGAGGAAGGAGGCAGCATACGACTTGTTGGCCAGCCCACTCAGTCCATAATAAACATGTTATTACTGTATATAATAACCACTCCCCCCAAAAAAGCACCTGAAAATGGCTTTCATTACCATTTAAAACTTCCAGCTACAGACCACCAATAACAGGACTCTCTTGACACATGAGATGTAGATGAAGGCTATGGTTATTGTGGTTTGTTATCATGTGGGCAGACTCAGGGTATACTTGTGAAACAGGCATTGCACAAAAATCTGAGGTGAGAATAAGTCAGTTATCCTCCAATAGAGAGGAGAAACACAATGTTACTGTTGTTTCAACAACCCTTCTCTGCTTGACCGAACCAATAAAGTTTCATGGCAGTAGTACTGACAGTGTCACGCACAACATAGCTTATGTATTAATGGTACAGAGCATGATCTACAGAATAACATTTCAGATTAACTGATATTGTCCATGTGATGAAATAACTTGTCTTGCACTATTTTTTTCTGAATTTTTGTTTTGTGTAACGACCATAGACTATAAACTGTTGCAACTTGTATTTTCAAAATTTTTTTGTAAAATGGGAGTTTATGTGGCATGGTCATTAGCTTCTCTTGTTCGAGAAGATTACAGAGAATAGCAAAACTCTGTCCTGACTTTATTTATTTAAATTTGTTAATTGGAGTAAAGCATTGATTCCACTGGACCATTTTCATTCCAGGCCATTGGTTACTAAAACCAGAAATTAAAGGTAAACAATACATATAAACAAATGAAAGTAATGACATAGTCAATAGTCTTCCAGACTTGGCGGTTTCATAAAAAACATAAAAGACAATGAGCTGCAAAAGTAGAACATAGAAATTTATATAATCACAAGATGCTACTTATACCTATCTGTATATTTATAGTTGTTACTGTGCATAGGAGTTAATGAAAGGAGAGAAAGTAGATGGAGAATAGAATGGGTAGAAATGGTGACATAAAGTTTTAAACATTGCCTTGGTTTTGTTAATATAGTGAGTCAGAGCTGCAAAGAAAGGTTTTCATTTAAGTGACGGCAATGTTGTCAAAGCAGGCACATTTAGCTTCTTTTAACACCTTTTGTTTTTTTCAATTTTGAGTGGAATAAGTGGGATATCACTAGAGTTCTTTTAATCTAGACTGCAATACTTCCCAGAGCTTAAGGTCAGTTAGAGGGAAGCAATGATTGCTGCACTGAAGTTTATTACAAGGAGTTACTAGGACAAGGCTGGTTTGGTACAGCAATCTGAGATGGTTATCTACTCGTTGTAACAGTAAGTCAACTGACAGAAAAAGATATTAAGTTAAGATTAAAAAGGTGAGCCAAGTAAAAGTTGTGCTCTCTGTTTTACAGGTAGCCATTTGGATGTTTAAAGAGAATGGCAGTATGGACAAGCTTTTTTTGAGGCTGCAGAAATAATAGGTTTTCATTTTAGCTGTCTGAAAAAAAATGCCTTTTCCAATCACATTTCTTTGTACTGATGAAAGGAATTTAAAAATCTTTTTAGCACATAAAATGAATTTGTTAATTTTTGCAATTACTAAACATTTTTAAAATGAGATAACTACACTGAATTACTTCATGGTAGCTGTAGCCAAGAAAATTTACCTCTGAAGACAGCAGTCATGAATTATATTTCACTTGTTCTAGTAGTCAGCCGAATGTGTTTGTAATTGAATAATTGAATAATGAAATACTTTACCTATAATTACGCAACAAAGACTTGAAATTAAATACACATAATATATACACTCATATACAGGGGAATACAAATAAACATTCGAACATTTATCTTCAGAAAAAATGTATTAATGACAGTCTAGCTAGTTATACCCATGTCTTCTAATAAAAGTAGACCAACACTGACTATTGCTAACTTGTGAGAGGATTCAAAGCTGATAATAAGTATATTTTTTGCACTTGCTCTAACTGTTTCAGTGATCTTTAATAACTGTGGTGCATTTATTTATTTTGTTGATCTTATCACGGTTTTTCAGCCTGCATTGTTAAAGAAACTCCATCTGCTTGTTACTGTACTGCTCTTAGAGTGTTGTTGCCTTCCATCTGTTCTGATATCTGTCTCCATTTTATTTTTCACACTCACCTGCCCAACTGTTGTTGTATTCTTACAACATGGTGGCTTTTGAGTTGCCTTCCACCACTATAAATTTGATATTGGACACTACTCCTAGTTTTATTGCATCAGCTCATTCTACTGAGTACAGTAAGATCATCTGGGAAGGCCCACCACCTTAGTTTCTTAACCTTGAATTATCTTCTGTTTCCTCCCTTACTACTTAACAGAAGAAAATTGCACTTTATTCAGCTCATTTTACTGTATTTGTGTCTCTTCCTACTTTATTACTTTATTTTGATTTTGCTGCTTGTTCTTAGAAGTGCCCAATTGCATTCATTCTTTTGCATTTATTATTGCTTATTAGTAACCTGATTAAATTGTAATTGTTATTCTAAGCCTGTTAATTTTGGTTTAAGGACTTGGTCTTCAGGCCAGTTATTTTACATTAAGAAGGTTTGTGGTCTACACTCTTGTGGGAGGGGAGGGGAGCCTCTGCCCTTCTGAGCTGGGAATTGTTGGGTGAAGGCTTATTGTGCTTGTTGTTCTAAGTGTCTTTATTCTGGTTTAAGAACTTGGGTTCCAAACCAGTTACTTTACATTAAGAAGATCTGTGGTCTAAACTCTTGTGGCAGGAGAGTATAGTTTGCACCCTTCTAAGCTGGAAATTGCTGGTTGAAGGTCTATTGTGTCTTAGTTCTGACTTATGCACTTGGGCTCCAAATCCAGTTGTTTTACATTAGGAGGGTTTGTGGTCTAGACTCTTGTGGCAGGAGAGTGTGGCCTACATCCTTCTAAGCTGGGAATTGCTGGTGAATTGCTGCTTTATTTAAACTGTTTTTACTGTTGTGACTGTTTGATTTTATGCACTTTGAATTTCTAGTACTTCTGCATTTTATAGCATATGCCAGATTCAGACTTGCTGAATCTAGACTGTTTGGTATCACTTGAGCATTAAAACCAGCTCTTCACTGAGATACTGAAAGATCTGAGGTATCCGTTGCTTCCAACTAACTATAACTGCCTGTTTTTGCTCTTATATTGCACTTTTAATTTGTATTTGCATTCTACTGTCTGTTTGAATTGTCTGAACTGTTTTTTGCCACATTTTACTGCATACTGTACTAGTTCAGCAGTAGCATAGCCCAGTTCCAGGTTTGTTGATTCTGGGACTGTTTTGTAACTTCTGAGCATCAAATTCAAGTCATCCTTGTTAGTGAAGGCCCTTCTGCACCCTTATAAGGAGTTTGCTGTCTGGGTTCCATCTAATCAAGGGTGATTGGACTAGAACTGAGAGTGAGCATCCTTATTGGCTAGTTTTAGTTAAAAGGGTTATTTCTTGCTTTATTTAAGTCCTGTGTTTGTGCTTGCTTGTATATAACGCACTATAGTGCACTGCCACATAGTGGTGGTTACCATTGGTGGTTATAGATGCAAACATTTTGCTTGCTAAATTTTCCCTTAGCACTTTGCTTGTGGTCCTGCAGAGGTTTTTCATGGCCCTGCTCTGCTGTCAGGTGTAACACTAATCTTAACCTCAGAGGTACCAACATACCTCTCACCCACTAGCCATTTCTAAGTGTGACTTTTTTTCCTGACCATATAAATTTACCTAACACTACAGGCAGACAATTTCCCACAGTTTCTCCACCCAGCTTGGTCGACATGGGCATCCTGAGGTAATGTAGCAACTGAATCAAGTTCACCGACAATCCTCTACTCTTAGTCCACACAAACTCAACATGTGAGAGATGCAACTATATTAAGAACTTTGAATCCATGCTCTCTCACACACCCATCAGTACATATGACAATAAGTGGGTTGTCAGCATGCACACCTCACCTCCTATTCCACCCAAACCCATATCACACAAACCTACATAGGTGGAGGTCATCACCAGAAACATACAGTAGAGAGTCAATTATCCGAACATCGATTATCCGAAACATCAATTATCCAAACGCAGCCTTCCAAAGTTTTCAGGTAGGAAAAGTCATAAAGTCTGAATATATAAAAATGATATGTATTCGCTTGTGCATGTTTTTTGTAAACCGCTCATGTGTGAAAAATGTTCTTTATTGTCCACTGGAGTCGCTGAATGGTTGAAAAGTGTATTATTCCCTTCATGCAGAAAAAACAAGATTTTAGAAGTTTTTTATTTGGTTCAGTTATATGTTTGATTATCTGAACAGTTTGATATCTGAACTATCGTAAGTCCCAATTAATTTGGATAATCGACTCTCTACTGTACCTAAGCACCAGAGACCTCCCAAACACAAACACAAGCATGGTATCCATAATACTTCTTCTGCAGAACACAATACACATAATAGCTTACGCAGCCAGTCTCACCTGTCAAAACACAAAAACAAACATATTAGTCATAGGTGATTCCATTGTGACACACAGATATCCCTCAGAACAGGCTGGACAAGGAAAAGGTTATGGTTGGCTGTTTGTCAGGTGCTAGGATCCACCATATCACACATGCACTCAAGTCTCTCAACAACAGGTACTGTTATGTCTCTGTCATAGTTCATGTTGCTGTGAACAACTTGAGATGTACTTCTCTGAACTATATGAAGAGAGACATGACTGAGCACTTGGATTATGTGTTTGAGGCAGGTATGTCCCTAGCCATAAACAGCATTTTAGTTTCACCTAGGATGATGCCCCACTACAAACAGAAATGATTGACTTCAATAATTGGCTTAGTTTCTGGTGTCACTTTAAAGGGATCCAGTGTCTGTCAGCCTGGGATGACATGATTGACAGACCTTGATACTTTGCCAGAGATGGTCTTCATCTGTCCCCCATGGGATTTGGGATTTTGGCTACTGGCTAAGGCTCTTGCCACCCCCATAGTGCCTTTTTAGGCAGTGTCTCAAGGACAAAATTCCCAACATAAAAGCTCCATCTAAAAACAACCTCAAGGTTATGCTGCTAAATGCTAGGAGTCTTAACATTTAACTACAATCACTAGAAGCAGTCCTCACCTTGGGAGATGCTAACATCTGTGCAGTCATGGAGACCTGGTTCAAGGCTGTGGACAGTACCCACACCATACCAGGTTACACCTCCTTCCACATGTTCAGACCACAAACTTAAGGCATGAAAACTAGAGGAGGCGGTGTTCATAGGTTCATAGGTAGGTACTAGGCTATCAGCCCTAGGGCCTATACAAGCCTGGCCATAACAATTCCCTGGCTATTTCTTCCCACACTATTTACTTCCCTGGACCCCTGTCTAGCAGGGTGACTGACGTGATCCCCGGGGTGAATTGCCAGGGTTCCTTTTGATGAGGGCCAAAGAGGCACTCTGCTTGACATGTATGTGCAATCTATTCCAGAGTCTGGGGAGTCTCTGGGTCAGGAACCTATCCATCCAGCATGTTTTGTTATCAACATTCATTAAAGATAAATACACCTCCAGATTGGTTAAACAGTTTGATTCCCTGGAGATACTTCAGGTGCAATTAACTGTTGGTAGGACACCTATTCAAGTCATTGCCAGCTACAGGACCTCCTCCATGAATCAGGACACCCTCTCTGCCTATTAAAATCTACTTGCGTCTATCAAGATACATCCGAACACCGTGGTTTTGCATGACATTAACTACCCATCCATTGACTGGGTAAATTACTCTTGCTCAAACGTACTTGCCCAAAGGTTCCTTAACTTCATTAACTCCGATTCGCTGGACCAGCTGGTTGACACCCCCACAAGGGGTGCCAACATCCTGTTTCTGGTGCTTACCAATATGGGGGACCACTGTAGCACCTCCACTGTGAGGTCTTCTCTGGTGATATCTGACCACAAATCAATTTCATTTGAAGTAACTGTCACACCTGACCCCTCCCCCCCAACAGCAACTAAACTAAGAAATTTTCCAAAGCAGATTATAATGGCTTATGGGATGGTATAAATGCCTTCACTGTACCTCCCCTCTAAGATGGAACTGGCAACTATGCTGAGTTCTACACCAATGCTTTATACAAACACCTGTATAACTGTACTGACTCGACTGTACCTGATAGGATCAAAACAAGCTCCTCAAGGAAGAGCAAACCTGCCTGGTGGACAAGTGCCATTAATAGAGGAAGACTTGCTGTTTAAGAGTAAGAGGGAGCGAGCCTTAAACTGGAAACTCTCCCTCCTCAACTTAAACAAACAAATAAGACATCTTGGGAAGTCCTCCAAAGCAAACTACAAATCCAAATTAGCTTCTTCAACTAAGGACGACCATAAAACGTTCTTTAGTTACATCCATAATCTAAAAGGAAAGGCCCAAACTTGTACCAAACTGGAAGTTAATGATATCACATATATTGAGCCTGTGGACATAGCTAACCTGCTGGCCAACAGGTTCTATGAAAACTTCACTCCCACGTCCCTGCCACACATACCCCAAGACATCCCTACCACCTGTCCCCTACCTTGTATCTCTAAAGAGTAGGTTGTAAATGCACTCTTTAAGGCCAAAAACACAGAATCTATGGGACCTGATAACATCTCAGGATGCATGGGCTCCAACAAGAATTAGCATCACACTGGGTACTCTTGTCAATCATAGTCTAAGCACCGGCTTTGTCCCAGCTGAATGAAAAATGGCCACCGTTATTCCCTTGCACAAATGTGGTGCTTCCACCCTGGGAACTATAGACTTATTAACCTGATTAGCCTTATCTGCAAAGCCATGGAATGAATCATTATGGACCTTATCAGTAAAGATATAGATAATCTCCAAACACTTGACCCTACTCAGTTTGGATTTGTCATAGTGAGATCATGCCTGTTAAACCTGGTGTACTTCTTTGAGACAGTCACCAAGGCCCTAGATGAGGATACACCTGTGCATACAGCCTACCTAGACTTAGCCAAGGCTTTTGACACTATCCCCCACTCAGGCACCATTGACAAAGTCACCCAGCTAGGTATCAACCCTTATATCGATATCTGTACAGTAACAGAAACCTGGTTCAAGGCTCCTGAGAGCACCCCAGCACTACCAGGTTATACCTCATACCATGCTTTTCGGCCCCAAAACTCAGACTGAACCACAAAAGGAGGGGGAATATCCATATTCATCAAAGATACCCACACCTCCAGGTTAGTGGCACTGCATGAAGCATCGGAGACCATTCATGTGCAACTAACAATGGGCAAAACTGCCTTTCAGTTTGTAGCCTGCTATAGACTACCCTCCCAAACTCAGGAACCCCACTCAGCTTTCCTGAGAACACTGGAGAATATGAAGGTCTCGCCAAACACCATCATATTGGGTGACTTCAACTACCCAGACATAAACTGGGAGCACTACTCAAGCCCCAACACCCTTGCCCAATGGTTCCTAGAATTTATAAACTCAAATGCTATGGAACAACTGGTCACCACTCCCACAAGAGGGGAAAACATATTGGACCTGATCATCACCAACATGGGGACTCTATGTTCCATACCAGAGGTATACCCCTCATTGGTAAGATCTGACCATAAATTAATCTCACTGGACATCCATATCCCGTCCCCACCCCCAGCCAAGGAAACCACGGTGAAGAACTTCTCAAAAGCAAACTTCATACTTCTCAAAACTGAGGTGGAATCCTTCAAAGCCCCCGGGCCAGTGGAAAATACGGCCCAAACCGCAGAATCCTTTACAAACGCATTCTATGGACACATACAGGAATGCATGGATTGTGCTATCCCAAATAAAACCAAGACTCACTCCTCCAATGGCAGGAGACCTGTCTGGTGGACCCCAGCCATAAATAAGCTATACAACAGAAGGAGGAAGCTACTACATGACAGAGCAAAATCCCAAAAAGGGAAGGCATCTCTGATCAGTACTAGCAAGAAACTATGATCCCTCATAAAATTATCTAAGGCCAGCTTCGAAAGAAAAATTGCACAAGACGCTAAAGATAATCACAAGGCCTTCTTTAGTTATGTCAGGAACCTGGGTGGCAACTCCCAGATATGCTCTGAGTTAGTGCAAAATGACTAAAAATACACTGAACCCACAGACATTGCTAACATCCTGGAAGACAGGTTCAGTGCAAACTCCCCCCCCCTTCCCCCCCAAAAGAGCAAATGTCTATTTGATATATGTCTATATGTCTACAGAGTGTAGCCTCCCTGACATCACAGATGCACAGGTGAGAGCTGCCCTCTCCAAAGCAAAAAACACAGCATCAATGGGACTGGACGGTGTCCTGGGCTGCGTCTTACATGAGCTCCAAGAAGAACTGAACCCTCACATAAAGTCACTGTTCAATCTCAGCCTTACTACAGGATATGTACCCAAGGAATGGCGTACAGCAACAGTGGTCCCACTCCACAAAGGTGGTGCCACAATGGACCCCAGAAACTATCGCCCTATAAGCCTGACTAGCCTGGTCTGCAAAGCTATGGAGCGTATCATCATGGAACTCATAAACAAATACATTGGGAACCTCCAAACACTGGATCCTACCCAATTTGGCTTTGTTAAGGGCAGATCTTGCCTCTTGAACCTGGTCGACTTCTTTGAAACAGTCACCAAGGCCATAGATGAAGGGAAGGTAGTCCACACAGCCTACCTGGACCTCGCAAAAGCCTTCGACACAATACCCCACTCAGGCATCATAAATAAGCTCACCAGCTTAAATATCAACCCCTATGTCACAAGATGGGTTGCAAACTGGCTCAGGGATAGAACCCACATGGTCAGAATTGCAGGTGCCATGTCAGACTCTAAACGAGTTAGAAGTGGCGTCCCACAAGGCTCAGTCCTGGGACCTCTCTTTTTAGGTATATATTTCTCTGAGGTACAGGCTAACACGGGAGGACTATGGCTGACTAAGTTCGCAGATGACTGCAAACTGGGTCGCATAATCGACTCGGCGACTGACACAAGCATCCTCCAAAAGGGTCTCACAGAGACGGATAACTGGTGCCAGAGCCATGGCCTAAAGCTAAATGCCAAAAAGTGCATAGTCATCCACTTTGGGAAAAACAAAGTGCCCACAAATTACCACATAGGTGGTAATCCATTAAATATGGAAGAAGTAATTAGGGATTTGGGGACCTAAGTAGACAGCAATCTCTCCTTTGACAATCACGTTGCCAAAGTGGTTAGAAAGACCTTCTATATAGCCCACCTTATCACGAAAGGGTTCACATCTAGATCAAGAGAGGTCATTGTGCCCCTCTACTCATCACTCATCAGGCCCATAATTGAATACAATGCCCCATTTGGGATGTACCTTACCCGACACCTGCAGCAACTGGAAAGACCCCAAACGTACCTCACCAAGAGGATCAAGGGACTCAAACAGATGCCCTACGCAGCTAGGCTAAAGAAACTCCAGCTCTACTCAGTTGCTTACCGCCTACTCAGAGGCGATCTGTGCCTGATGTATAAAGCCATGTCCAAACCAGAATTAATGGACATGCTCCACCTCAGGAAATCCAAATCCCTTAGAGCTACACACTCCAGGGACTTAAACCTCAGCACAGAAATAAATAGGACATGCTGGAGAGACAGATTCATATCCCAGAGGCTCCCCTCACTCTGGAACAAAATCCCAGTCCAAGTTAGGCAGAGCCTCTCACTGACCCTCTTCAAGAGAAATCTTGACGAGTGGATGGGAGATCATAGGTTTACCCCTGGGATCTCTTCTGTGTCCCTACTAGACAGAGGCACAGTAAACTAACCTTAAAAGGGCTATCTTCTGTGACCTACTATACAGAGGCACAGTCAACTAATCTGAAAGGGTGGCGAAAGCCAAACACACTCTGGCTAGGCTTATAAATGTCCTAGGGCAGATAGCATAGTATCAACCTATGAACCTATGAACCTATATCTTTAGATGGTTCACTAACTTGCTCACTGATAGAACACATACAGTCAAAATAGGGGAATCCACCTACAACAGCAGACCTGTGGGATCAGACCTGGAACCTCTACTGTTTGGAATATATTTCTCTGAAGTACAAGCAAAAAACAAAGGTCTGTTGCTGACAAAGTTTGCTAATGACTGCAAACTGGAAGCGGTCATAGAATCTCCAAATGATGTCAACATCCTACAACAGGGTCTTACAAAAACAAATGATTGCTGCCAAAGTCGTAGCCTTAAACTCAATGCAAAAAATGTATTATCATCCATTTTGGTAAGTGCAATATTTCTGCTGGCTACCACACCAATAGCAACACCCTAAGTACGCACTCAGTGGTGAGAGACCTGGGCACACAGGTTGACAGCAACCTTTCCTTTGATCACCATGTTTTCACAGTGATAATCTTATATTGCTCATCTCATAAGTACGGGTATTGCCTCCAGGAAAAAAAGTTATAACCTCCCTGTACTCTTCCCTCATACAACACCCCTTTTGGTATGCACCTTTCCAAGCACCTGCAGCAATTGGTGGGACCACAAAGCTTCCTCATAAGGAAAATTGAAGGTCTTCAACTTCTGTGCTATGTGGATCATCTGAAATTACTGTCACTTTATTCTGTTTCATACAGACTACTCAGAGGTGATCTCTGCTTTGCATGTAAGGCAATCTCTGACCCTGCTTTATTGGAAATGCTGCATATCCATAAGTCAAATGGTACATGGGTTACTCACTCTAAAGACCTTAACCTGGTATGCGACATTAATAGAACCTGCTGGAGGGACAGATTTATCTCCCCGAGGTTACCACACCTTTGGAACTGACTCCCACTTCATGTCAAACAGAGCACCTCATTGGCCCTCTTCAAAAGCAATATGGACAATTGGATGGGTAACTGTAAATTCACCCTGTGGCGGGTTCCATCTGTGTCCCTCTTGGACAAGGGCAATGGGTGCTGATTGTGGAAATAAGGGTAGAACTTGGGTAGGCTTGTAAGGGCCCTAGGGCCATTAGTCTAGTAACTTTCTGTGATCCTATAATCTTATAATCCTGTGATTCAGTAGTTAAAGTAAACTCAGGGAAGCAGATTCTTCTCATTGTAAGGTTCATAAAAGAGTTTCTTATTGCCCTAGTTTTGCTCTGTCCACCAGAGAAAGACCAATGATTAAACAAAAAACTAATTTTTTTAGAGTCACATTGCTTGCTGTTAATTCTTGCTTGGGGTCTTGGAATAGATTAAATCTGGCAGATTTTTAGTTAACATTTTCCCTTCTGAAAAGCCTCCTATCCCTGTCTATTTGGTACAGTAGTTCTGTTTTATTTATTGCCTTGGCACCAGTTTAAATACAAGTAATATTAGGCTGCCTAGAACTGGAAAATTACAGTCCATGTATGGTAAATTGCTTCACTGCTAGAAAGTAACAGCCTGTGAAATACTAAGTTCTGACAGTGTGTTGTATGTGTGTGTATGTGTGTGTGTGTGTGTGTCCGCACATGCAAATGCTTGTGCGGGGGGTCTAAATGCTACACCTCTACTGAAAAACAATTTACATGTTCTTTGGTAAATATTTTAGCATTATGTGAATATTTAACATGAGATTTTAAAAATTACTTTGGTTTTAGTTTTATTCTGTTTATAACCATTCATGACACAAGTATGAGACTAATAATTTATCTTTTAATTACAAGTTTTAGTTGTATTTAAGATGTAACAGTTTCAACTGTAACACAGTTATCAAGGGGTTAATTAATGTTCTATCTCAGTGTTGCTTAGCTAGCTGCCTCTCTTTGCTTACCCAGTTAGAGTGTTTTTATATGTATATAAATGGTTGTCTTACATTTTAATGGTGTCTGATGAAGTTAACACTTGTTATGAAAGCGCTCACGTTTTATTTGTTTTTCTTACAGCTTTTTTTGCAGTCCTGAGTAGCTATTTTCACTTCTTTACCATAGCAAAGTATACTGTTTCCTCCTGACTTTTGTAAATCTTTCCAACCTTTTTTTCCCTGCTTTAAGTACCACTCTTTATTATATTCTACAGCTCCTCTACTCCTGTGTCTTCCTCCAGTTTTCCAAGACACTTGACTTCTAACTTCCTTGGCCTCAAATAATCAGTCCCATTACAATTCCAGACTATGCTCCTTGTGAGATCAGATATAGTTGATTTTCCATGGTCTGCATAAGGGGTAATGTTAAATAGTTAGTTTTTCCAGTGGAGCCCAAATATGTAGATCCCTATAAATATGTCAAGAATTGTTCCCATCCTAATTCTTCCAGTCATTATCATCTGTTCAAACCATTGTAGGTTGAGTGCCTTTATCAGCCTGTCTTCTTTATTTACCACAGATACTTGAATGCTCCAGTCTCTTTCAGGTAAATTTAAGTCTTACTGTATATTTTGCTGTCTCTTACCCATTTTTAATTGTCTCTTTAACCAGGGCAATCTCATCAGGCTATCTGTACAAGGATATCAAAGCACTGATCTGATGTTGTCAATTTTCATTCTGTTCTCAACTGATGGGTTCAAATCCAAATAGTCAGATGTGAACTCAGCCATTGCTCATGGCAACCCAGAACTCTCGGACTTCTCCCTTACCCAGAAAGTACCAACCCCAATTACCCAATATCTCATTTGCTGCCTCATAGTAAAAGACGTGGTTGTTAGACTCTTGAACTTAAAGTTTAGATAAGTGCTTTTTTCTTATTAATAATTTCTTGCTCTCTCATCTTGTACTAGTGTACTCTTTAAATTGCTATTGTTAGTAATTTTTCAGCATTTTTACCCTTTTTTCCTGTCTTCTACACTCATCATAGTTCTTAGCTACATTTGTAGGTAGCTTTGCCTCTTTCTTCTTTCTCTTAAAAAAATCTTTATAGTTTTTTCGGAATAGTTTTTGTCAATTAGACCTTAACAAGTAAATTTTATAGTTACGATTTTTTGCAGTTTCTTTGTACTTGTTGTTGTTATTGCTATTTTCCAATTTTCCTAGCATCTGTTATTTTAGTATGTCTAAAAAAGAGAAAAGCCCAGCAGGCTTTAAAAAAAGATGGGAAATGTGAGCAGAAAATGCCTCTTTCTAACACACTTGGACCACTTCATCTCTAAGAAAGCTGCTCCATTTGTCTTGCATTCAACCCAAGGGCCCTGGAACAAATTAATATTGAAGGAATCACTTCTGTCCTTCTTCAGCAAGGCACTATTTGGAGCTTTTCACAAAAATCTAGAAAAATGTCTCCCACTTCTCCAAGTACTTCAACTGACTCTTCTAAGACTTTCGAGAAGTCCTTAAAAAGATCGTTTTCAGATCCATCACTTACCTCAGGTCTTAAAAAGAAAAGACCTAAATTTTCTGATCTGACTTCTTCTTCAGATCAGAAACATATCAAGAAGCAATCCTCGGATCTGACTGCCTCTTTGGATCCGAAAACTTCAAAGTTTAAAGACACATCAGATCAGACCTTCTTGGAACCGGCACAAAGAGATGCTGATGTGGTAATTTTACCCAGAACTAAATATTCCTCCTCAGTGGACCCAGTTTACCCCAGGGTCCCTTCCTTTTTTAGAGAGACTAAAATCTCCTTCAGGGATGTCCACTCGCTCTTGCAGAAGCCTTATGGAAGAGGATGTGGAGAGGTTAGTGAGAAAAATTCTCTTGGTGCAGAGCCAGCCAGTTATCCTTTTGGCTTCTACCCCATTGGATCAGGAGATCCATGCATCCACTACTCCACCTTTGTCAGTTCCTTCTCTGACTCCTTTCAAGATCTCAGAGCCCTTTTATCCAAGTTGCCTAGGCCTGTCAGCTTTCAATCTAACAATACCTTTATCCTCAGATCTGAGGCTTGCTCTGAGCTCTTTAGTCCAGTCAGATTTGGAGAGCTCTCGGAGCCGATTCTACCCTGTAAGGTCCAAGATGCTTCATTTGACTCCAAGTGTTTCAGAGCCATCTCTACACCTCAGAGTCTCAACAATGGTCATTTTATCTCTGCCGCCAACCTCAGGTGGACTGTCATCAGGGCAGGGTGGGATTGTGGATCAGATGCTTCCTGTTTTGGATCCGAGATCCTATCCATGGAGAGAGCCCTGTCTGCACCCTTGACTCAGAAAGTGCCTATCCCCTCAGATCCTCTGTCTACATCTGTCCTGTCTCTGTGTCTGGAGTCTCAACTGTCCTCACCACAGGGACAACCAGTACCTGAAACCCAGGCTTCCCATCAAGGTATCACGACTTCTTCTGAAATCTCCCCAGAGTACCCCACTGAGGAGGTGCCTAAGAAAAAAACATGCAAGAGGAAGCATTTAGATTGCTCTAAATCTGTCACAGAAAATACTGATTTTGATGAGGACGAAGGGTCCCCACAGTCACCTCCTGATGATGTCCCATTCAGAGACATCCTAGACATCCTGAAACAGAGAGGTGGCTGGAAGCCCAGCAACACTTTGTCTGAGGAATCTGTACTCCTGTAAGCATTCAGTTCCATCCCTTCTACCTCCTGGGTGACCCCACCCACTGATGAACTCATTAACTTGATCTCATGGTTGGCATGGAAGGATCCAGACACAAATGAGCCAATTCCTAGGAAGCCTAATAGGATTTTATGGCAGCTCCACAAGATAAACAGTTTTTGTCCAAGGGTGTGCTGTTGATGCCATGGTCATGACGGCGGCCACTAACGAGGAACTTGTGGAAGAAAGTTCCTCTGTTTATCCCCAACAAAGAGACCCTGGTGATAGACAGATTTGGGAAGCATATCTGTGCTTCAGTGACCTTCGCCTTAAGGTCACCGAACTACGTGGCACATTTCACAAGACTACAGAGGGACTTGATTAAGGAGCTATCAGACACCCGCTCGGGATCTGTTTCTGAAGAGGTGAAAGAATCTGTCACCTCTCAGTTGGCTACCTTTCATTCAATATCCAAATCCTCCACGAGACTCATTTCTAATGTAGTAGAAGGAATCTTAAGGGCAGCAGGTTCAGGTGTTGCCATTAGGAGGCATGCCTGGATGTGCTTATGTGATTTTGTGGTGCCCTTTAAGTCTTTGTTCGTCAATGGTCCTTTTGATGGCATGTCTCTTTTTGGCCCCAAGTTAAAACACACATTGTCCAGGTGTGAAAAGGATGGAAAGACCCTTTCTGCTGTGGGCGCATGTTTTTCCACCCCTCAAAGATCCTTTTCAAAGAATCATTGAGGCAGTGGTAAAATGTGGTTCAAAAAATCCCAAGGATCTTTCCAGGACACACATGGAGGAAGTTTCCCCAGAGGCAGTGGGAGAAATCAAATGGTAAATGCCACCCTCATAGCAGAGGTGGCCTGCAGAACCAAGTGTCCAGAGAATCATTCTTGGTAAACCCTTTCAGCCCTCCTGAAAGGAGGCCTGATTGTCCCCCTCTGGAGGCTATCGGGGGTCATTTGTCCCTGCACCAGAGAGCCTGGCTAGGAATAACAACAGATACTTGGGTGCAGTGAATCATTTCCAGAGGTTATATAATACAATTTTCCCTTTATCCTCCCAACTCAAGAAAATTCCCCAATGTTCCACCCAGTCAGAGGGAACAAGCAGCAACTCAAATTCAAAAGCTACTAGAAAAAGAGTCATCCAGGAGGTCCCCTCAGACCAGATAGAATACTAAACTTACTCAAGGTTCTTTTAAGTGCCAAAGAAAACAGGGAACTGGAGAGCAATTCCAGATATCAGCATCTTAAACAAATCTGTTTAAAAGACCAAGTTCCAGATGGTCACAGTTCAGGCCATTCTTCCCTTTTTTGGAAAAGTACAGTTGGATGTGCTAAATAGATCTTCAGGATGCATACTATCATATAAAGATGAACAGGCAATCCAGAAGATTTTTATGCTTCGGTCTGGGAAACAGTCACTACCAGTTCAGGATCTGCCCTTTTGTCTCACCACAACCCACAGGGTGTTTGCCAAATGCATGGCAGTAGTAGCAGCTCACTTGAGACTTCAGGGATTACGAGTGTTTCCATACTTAGAGACGACTGGCCCATTTCCATCCTGACCAGGCATCAGCTCATCATGGCAAGAGAAAAGGTGATCCAGACATGTGCTCTACTAGGAATCATCATAAACTACCAAAAGTCTCATCTAGAATCAAGTCAAAGTCTAGAGTTCATAGAAGCACTGCTTGAAGCAAAATCAACTATAGCCTCACTTCCCCTCTCCAGAGTTCAGACAATAAGATCACAAATGAGAAAGATGGTTTACAGTACCAGAATCTCAGCCCATTTGGTCCTTCAGGCTTTGGGGTCAATGCCAGCAACAATAACATTACTACCCTTAGCCAGATTTCATATGAGAATTCTTCAATAGATGCTGGCCTCGCACTGGTCAATACTTTATCTTCCTTTATCTGCTCTGATGCAAATCACCAATACATGCAAGAGGGATCTAATGTGGTGGATTCAGTCAGACATTCTATAAGGCCATTTATTCATCCTCTCTCAGCACAAGGCATTTGTGACCATGGATGCTTCCCAGCTGAGGTGGGGGGGGGGGCATTACCTGGGAAAGACAGTCAAAGGCACATGGTCCCCTGAAGAGGCCAATTTGCATATCAATGCCCTAGAGTTGAGATCAGTGTTTTTTGCATTGCAGACATTTCAGAATGCTCTACCTTTAGGAATGATTATGATTCAAATAGAGGACATGTCAGTGGTTTAGTACATCAACAAGTAAAGGGGATTTGGCAATGGGCAACCTCTTCAAATAACTTTCTTATAGCGATGCATATTCCAGGGAAGTCTAACGTATTAGTGCACAAACTGAGCATGTACATCCTACTATCTCATGAGTGGTCCCTCAACAAGAACATGGCAGAATTGATTTTCTGACAATGGAACCAGCTTTGCTGCAATCTCTTTTGCATCTCCCCTGAACAACAATTGCAGCAGCTACTTTGCCCTCATCCTCCCACAGGAGGAATTACTGATGGATGCTCTTCTCCACAGTTGGCCCCTGGTCTTCTTTATGCTTATCCCCCTATTCATTTGATTCCAAAGTTCCTACAGAGAGCTGCCAGGTTGAAGAGCAAAGTCATCCTCATTGCACCTTATTGGCCTCTAAGGATTTGGTTCCCCTTCCTATGGCCTCATTTATTTCATCAATCCTGGATTCTGGACCCAGCTCAAGATCTGTTATCTCGCTCGACAGGCATGATTCATCAGAACCTTCCCAATGTAAAGCTGATGGCTTGGTTTCTCCATTTCCAGTAATAGCCAGACAATATATGCTCTCATCTCCTGTTCACCAACTTTTATATTTCCTTAAACCATCTACAAGGAAACTTTATGCTAGTACATGGAAAAGATTTGTACACTGGGCACTTTAAAACCATATAGCACCCTTTTTGGCCCTGATTCATAGCATTATTGATTTCTTGATGCTACTTTTTAATCAAGGAGCCAGTTCTTCAACAGTTAAGTTCAGTCGGCAGCAATTTCTAATTTCCATATTGGAAATGATGGTTCCTCACTCGCTTCTCATAAACTTTGTAAAACTTTTTTTTGAAGCACACTTCTTTTAAGACCTCCATTTAAAGATCCTACTCCTCCATGGGATCTAAATCTGGTACTGCAAGCCTTGGTCCATCCACCCTTTGAACCTGCACATGATTGCGATCTTAAATTTCTTTCTTGGAAAACTTTATTTTTGTTGGTCATTACTTCTTCCAGATAAGTTTTCGAAATTCAAGCCTTGTCCATGAAGCCCTTATATCTAATTTTTCATATAAAGATAGGGTTACATTATGAACTAGTGCATCCCTTTTGCCCAAAATAGTATCAGAGTCCATCAATTTACCAGTTTTCTTTCCAAATTATTCAAACAATGGTGAATATTTATTACATTTCTTGGATGTTCATAGGCAACTGTGCTTCTGTTTACATAGAACAAAGGACATCAGAACTACGGATCAGTTATTTGCTTCATTTGCAGATGTGAAACTGGGTAAACCAGTGTCCAAAGTCACTCTTGCCAGATGGTCTACTGGCTGTATCTTCTTTATTTACAACACATTGGATATTCCTTTACCAAAGCAGATACATGCTAATTCAACTAGGTTGGTATCAGCTTCCTATGTTTTTCATTCAAGAGCTTCCATGGATGAAATATGTGCAGCAAAAACTTGGACCCCCCCCCCCATACTTTTATCACTCATTACAAATTGGACTTGATATCCAGAGTTAGAGCATCATTTGGCTCAATGGTGCTTAGGAATATCCATCCTTGACTCCACCCTGGGATTTAGGTAGCTAGATATTCTGTTCCATCAACTGTGGCCAGAATGAAAATGGACAACATCAGATAAAGAAGTTATGTACTCACCATAAAGTTCCATCTGTGTTGTCCATTTTCATTCTTCCTCAACTCCCCACCCACCAACCCCCATCCTTTTTTTTTCTGAAGAGCGAGTAGATATACATATAAAAAGATTTTTATACTACCACCATGATAAAGCTCTAGACATAGCCTTGTCTAGCCCTTTTCTATGTTTACATTTATGTCTATTTGTATAAAAATAATTTCTTTATGCCATAGCTAGCAAACAAGATCTGAGGTAATTGGGGTTGGTGCTTTCTGGGTAAGGGAGAAGCACGAGAGTTCTGGGTTGCCACAAGCTTTTGCAATGGCCATCAGTTGAGGAAGAATGAAAACTGACAACATAGATGGAACATTATGGTAAGTACATAACTTCTGTTTTCCCCCTTCATCCCAAACAGTTTCTACCACAAGGAAACTGATGGCTGACTCCCTCTGCTCCTTTTTCTCATTTAGTTGCCCAGTCTCTTTCTGGCATTTTGCCATTGTTATAGCTTTTTCTACATCTTCTCTTCCTAACCCTTCCCTGATATATATATCTATATATATATATATATATATATATATATATATATATATATATATATATATATATATGTTGCAAACAACTTTCCATCTCTGCATGTTTGCCTCTTCTTATTCCTAAAAAATCTCTATATCCTGAGTTCTCCATACCCCATCCCTTTTTGTCATTTGTCCCTGTTTAATTTTTCCTTTAGGCATAGCTGCTTCACTATCATCAATTATTGCTTCAGGATTGCCTGTCTTCTTGGTAGACGTCTGGTGTTGCTGAGTAAAACACTAACCCCTGTACCTTTTACTTGTTTTTTTTTTTAATCATCCATATTTGCCTTCTTTTCTGTATTGCTGCACCAGTCAGTGCACTTTCCTCTCCAACCCTCGCACCAATATAGACAAGCTAACAAAATGCCACTCATTTCCTATTTTCTCAGCTGAAGTCTCAGGAAATGGAACTGCTAATCAAATCCAGTCCATCTATCCATTCTTTTGCCTTCTTTTTGCCATAATTTTCTTATCTTCCATGGCATTTCCTTAATTTACCTGTCCTACCTGATAACCTTTTTACTACTGGGCTGATTTTGTTACTTGAAACCTGCTATTCATCATTCTTCAAAGTTAGCTCTTTTCAGCCTTCACTACCCAAGACACTGTTGCTACCCCTTGTGACTGAATCAGACTCTTTCACTGCATCACAGCTCCTCCTTCTTGTATGCCTTTCCCAGACAAGTGCTATGCTACTCACCTGCTCCTTACCCCAGTGTATTAGACAGCAATCAAACTGCCTTATTCTTTTCTTCTTGTTGTTGTTGCCCTTCAGTACATATAGCACTTAAAATAAAATGGACCTCCAAATGCCATGCACAAGTCTGTGACATTCTTGTTACTCCTTGCTACCTTTTTATAATTCTTTCTGTCAGCTATTTTTTTTTTATTCCCACACAGAGCACTATAGTTTTTGGTCAGTACCTACTGACCATAAAGTCTCCCTCTTACTGCTCCTCTGAGTCATTCATTTCTCCAGGTCTGAGAGCTCCCTTTATGGATCCTGCTTACACTTAGCCTTGAGGTAAGAGTTGAGCATCTGGGAGTGGTGCCACCATTCTATGGTGCCAGGAATTTCTCAAGCCCTAAGTCCCTCACTTGCATGCTAACATCACTGTTAGGATGGTGGGGGGCAATGGGGAGTAGCCTGGGTTATGTGCCTCGGTACACACCTATAGGACAACAGCACCTGGTCTTGTTCTCCTGCCCTCCAACCCAGAATCTACTGTCCTCCAATAGAGCTCCATTTGAGAAATGTTTGGCTTGCTCCATCCCATTCCAGTGTAGGCATACTATTCTCCATGTCTGCACCCAGAACCAGAGTCACTAATTAATCTAAGAATACTTGGGCCCTAGTCAGGCCTTTAACCCTCTATCTCATCATCACAGCTTGATGGAATACTATGTGTGGATGATCTCTTCCTTTTATGGTAAGTTTAGTAAGTGCTTGACCCATCATTAGGCCTGGGAGGATTTACACTTCTACCAAACGCACTGTCTGCCCTTTTTGGCAGAATTCAATTAAAACACATTCCAAACCAAACTTCACAGATAATAATAAGGTGCAGGTGTGACTTATCAATATCTGTAGGCTAAATAAAAAATGATGCTGCCTACTACTTACCTTGCCTTTGAAGAATTTGGAGCATGTTCTCTCATAGTGATGTGGTTCAAAATCTATCCTGCATTCCACTAATTCCTGGTTACAACACCTTTTCAAAATTAAGGCTGTAGAAACAAATTCTAGGCATCAAATACTCTCTTAGGCTATAATACATAACACAAACTACAGTTTTATAATGTGTTATCCCATCCTCTCAATGTTACCTCAATAATGTGACCACTTCCTTGCTGAACTTACATCTCTTCCCATAATGGTAAATATTTTCTACTCAGTGACCTAGATTACCCCTCCATTTACTGGTAAAGATTCACATCAGCCAATAATTGGATGTCAACACCAGTAGACTCCACTGACAAGGAGTATAAACATACTGGATATAATCCCGACAAGCATCCATGCCAGCTATGCTAAACTGACCATTGCAATATTTCTCTTATATATCAAATCACTCCTAATAAAAATGATTTAAGAAACAGTGTTTTATACTCAGAAATGTGCCTGCTGATTGGATAGCCCAATCAGTGTGCATTGTAAATTGAGCATATACTAACAGAAAAAAGTCCAGCCACTTTCTATTAGGATTTGGTAGGTAATTAGTAACAGATTTTGCAAGAGACAGGCAAAGATAGTCTGCAAAACTCTGGGCAGTTGAGATGCATACATAGCAGCAGCATTGTTGACCATACTGCCAGTAGCTATAACTCTCAACTGTACAGGCTTTTGCACAATATCCATGATTACCCACATACTTTTCCCATGTCTCCTGTAAAATGTTTGATTTTTTTTGTAAACCACTGATAATTTCTTTATTACAGTAATGGCAGATGATAGATTTTTCATACCTGCTATTGTTCAACAAAAGTACATCAATGCCAAAACCTCTTTGTCATTAACCTTTTAACAGACTTACAGAAATATTTAAATACTTACAAATCTCTGTGCTGCTAAGCAGTAAAAACAAAAAAACATTGTCACACTAGTAAACTGCTCCATGGAGCAGACTAATACTGTATATTACAAACGGGTCTATAGTACGTCATTGAAATCGTATTCCAGCGAACATCTATTCACCAACACCTAATCAGCGAAAATCACTTCAGCGATTCACTGAATTTACTAAGGCAAGGACGTAGCTGACCAACAACAGAACTTTGCCCTTTTCTCCACTGTAATGCAATCTCAGAGTTGGTATATATATATATATATATATATATATATATATATATATATATATATATATATATATAGTTGGGGGGCAAAGCCCCCTCAAATTAGGTTGGTTCGATTGACATAGATGTTGCTCCGTTGTTCTTTGGGCAAGTATTTCCTCACCCTTACTAAATTCAGTAAATCACTGAAGCAATTTTCGCTGATTACGTGTCGGTGAATAGGTGTTCGCTGGAATAAGATTTTGGCGATGTAATGTACACCCATTATAAAGAGCTCAGTTGCATACATAGCAACCTTTTACCTTCCAAAATGGACATGCCTGAAAACTAGACCTTTTATGAAGAAGAAAAAAAAAAGGTAAATATCTGGACATTCTATGAAAATCTACATAGTGCAGAAGTACACAGGTGATGCAGACTCCTCAATCTCAATAGGTTAAAAATGAAAACAGAGACAGCAATCCACTGTGCAGCCAGTTAAAATGTTAGGGCATGCACAGTACATATTTTGGATGGCCCAGACTAGCAGAAGATGGCAGAAGAAGACTAAAGGCCATTTCTACAATGACATTGATTAGAAAATGTAAGATTTTTTTCTTAAATAATTACATTGTATAATAACAATAATGTACTCCTGTGCATGAGTAACACAGAATTTGCAGTAAAATATCTCTTCTTTCAGTGCAATACATGCAAATCCATAAATTAACCATAGTGCAATACTATAAGGTCTATAGTGCAATACTCCAATGTTCACACTGCAATACTCAATTTCCCTTTCTGTGCAAGGATCAATGCAATGTCTAAACCAAGTACCTGTGCAATACTAAAGTCTCATGCAAGTAAGTGTTCAGTTCAAAAAGTGTTAAAATGTATTTCTAATTATGTGCAATATTAGTCTGTCTATCTGCATGTCTGTGATGTAATAGCCAGGTGTTGCATGTGTAAATGTCTGTGAAAATAGTCTATATGTTGTCTGTATATTGAGTCTGGAGATACTGAATTTCATTCAGTTTTTGCACTTGTGTGATTTCTGAATGACAATAAAGTTTACTTTGACTTTGACTTGACTTTGATAAATAAGTTCTTCCCTGTGAGGCATAAATACAGTGGAAACTTATACGATAAACATATACTGTGCATTTGCAAAATCAACAAATTGTTAAATCGAAACAAAAGCAAGGACAGAGCCTTCAAACTCTGCCCAGTTCATTGCAAAAGCTTAAAATCATCTCTATCCAAGAAGTCATCTCTAAAATAATCTTGCTTCTTTTGGGGTAGAACCATTTGCCACCAGTGCAGGTAAAACGCCAATGTGTTCTGCAGCCATATAAAAAAAGAAAGGGAAGGAGCAAGAATGCAGTGTTTCAGAACAAAATAATATCACCATAACAGAGCCAAAAGATATAGCTGATACATTCATATACAGATCTGGTACAAATTTTAGGACACAAACGAGAATCTCATACACTCTTTCTATCTGCAATATGATCTAATCTGAAATTATGTTTGCAGTGGTCACTTATGTCCTCAATAAGGTCAGATGTACCAGTTCCATGACGCCAGATGAGATACCAGGAAGCCTAATTTGTGGAATCAAAAATGGCCAAGTCTATCTCGTCGCATACATACATTCTTAATAAAGTATTAAAAACTAGTTATGCCCCGGATATGTGAACAAAGTATATTGTAATCACAGTCCACAAAGGAATCCCTTGTACAAGCACAAATTATTACAGACAAATGATATACTTACCAAAACAATGGATAGAATCACGGGACTTACTCAGGCAGACATGAGAATCCATGATCTAACTTTGCATGGTTTTGTAATATCCTTTCTTCTGTGATCAACACATAAACAATTTGGCTCCCCTTCAGTTTTCCTAGCTTGTTGTCTTCTGGTGTAGATTCAGGGCTGTCAGCATGGTGAAGATGCAAACGGGGTCTGAACTCATTAGAATTGCTGAATCCCAAATCCTTGGTTCCATGTATCAGATATAAACAAAGTGCGGGCACACCCTCAGTGTTTGTATTTAATGGATGGCAATTGTGAATGCTTACATCAGGTGGGTATGTCAGATTAGACTTACAAAGTGTAACATGTAAGTCTGTCCAAGTTGGAAATTTAAGTAAGCAGTGCACAATTCACAGGCTCTGTTTCATTAACATCCAACCTCCTCTTCATTTGTTGGCAAATTGTGTCTTCTTTGTCAGTTTTTTACTATTATTTTGTTATTTTTTGGCCATTGTTTGTGTGATGCAGCACTTAATGCAGTCACAGAAAAAGGATGAATGAATGGAAGGTTTGGCTGTGCTTATTTTGTTTGCACGGCGTTGAGTGATGGGCAAAAGGGAGACCTTTAAGAATGATTAGCAAATAAGGGAATGTCAGGTAACTATTCCAGTGGCAGCATTGCTAGAGTATGACAGTACTGAGTCTGTGGAATACACCTGCTACTTAACTGACTCTGTGGCAGCAGGTGTTAATGCAGTGATATGTTCTTTTTTGGTGTCAGATGGTACTGGCTTTGAATACAGCTGTATATAATACTTTTACCTACTTTTGCATTGCTGTTGCTGCACATTGGTGAGAGGCATGCACCATTGTGCAATACTTCATTAAAGAAAAGAAAAATGAGGAAGTTAGGACAGTGATGAAACGGGGAGCAAGAAGGGGGAAGAACAAATGGAAAGCAATACAGGAATGTGCAGGAGGGAGGCAGAAAAGAACCAAAGCTATCCATTTCTTCAACAGTAAAACTGATCATATGTGCAGAATATTAGCTGAATTTGGAGTGTCACCTCCAGGGAGAGGGGTGACCACAGCACAATCATGTTGTATAGCCAAATGGACTGAATCAAGTGTGGAAAAAACACATGTGCAAAATGGAAAGCTATGTATGGGAATTTTCTTTTTGAGAGAGAGAGAGGAATGTTGGGACAGGGATGTAGGTATATCTATGTTAGGTAAGTTGGATAGGTTAAAGCAATCACAGACAGAAAAGACAGACAAGACACAGGGACGGTGATGGACACAAGAGGTTGGTGGACACCATGGCTGTAGTGAGGGTTGGGACATCCAGAACCCATGGTCATCAAGTTGGGTGACAGAGAGAATCAAATCCTCACCCAATGGACTGTCATCACTGTCACCTCACTCCACTGCTGGCTGGAGTGCCTGATGTCTGGATCTCCTCCTTCTGGTATTATGTAAAATGAGGGACAGCAGCCTGTCCATCTGGCATAGGCATGCACCAACAATGTGATGCACAACCCTATGCACCATGCCTGGAAGTTCATCGTGGGTGATAAAATCATCACCTCTGCAATTGTTCCTGGAAAACTATCCTCCGGGGCTGTTCTACCTGAGGGGGGAAGGTAACACAGGGGCAGCATTGGGGGTGCTAAAAGGTTGGCTCTCAGACATGCTGGGCCATGGTGCTGGATCCGGTGGAGTGAGAGCAGGCAGATCCTGTGGGGTAGGCCTACCCTTTTGTGCTGTAGAACATTTCATGATGTGGTACACTTGGATGACATGGGCACATTTTGATGACACATAAATAAAAAAAAAATACAATAAAATAAAAATAAAATAAAAAAGAGATATAAGGGTTGGGGTGAGAGAAAAAAAATGAGTACCTTCATATGTGACATACAAAGCATTAATACAATTATTTGACTCTATTATCTTAACCCCTACTTCTAAGACTACCACCTCCTAACAGATAACTTTTCCTTATAAGACTACCATCTCCTAACAGATGCACACTGTACTACAGACTACAGCAAGTACTCCTTGACATGTGCGTATATTGTAAATATGAGTGTTGCAATTATACAGACTGCAGTTCACAGCAGGGCATGTGTGCCACTGGTATAGGTGTTTTTAATGTAATTTAAATACAATTGCAGAATTAACAGTATTGCATACTTGGAAAGTGTGGTATTTGAACCCACAACCTCTGAATACAGTCTAATATTGTACTCTTGGTTGTGCTACAGACTAATGCATACAGGTTGGATGGCACAAACAAGCACAGACTGCTATTTTGGGGGGGGGGGCAAAGATAAGTTGCTGTTACGACACATACAAGGGTACACTGTTCTTTTTTGGGGGGAAACAAAGCTGAGTTATTGTTATAGCCCAAACAAGCATAGAATGTTGTTTTGGGGTGAGCAAAGGTGAGTTACTGCTGACACAAACAAGGATATGTTGCTCTTGTTACTCTCCTTGTTTTGCATCCTGCCTGCTGTTTGATGTGTATCATTACTTTCTAACTTCTATCTTTAGTGATTTTCCAGTACAAACTTATGGTGCTAAACTGAGGGCATGCAGTGACCATCAGTACTTTTGAGAGGTATGACTGTGTGAATCTTTGATGCCTGAGGCCTATTACTTCCTAATGGACACATATAACTCAAATAAGTCTCTGCTGTCACACGTTAAGGTAATTTCTGTACAAATCTCCCACCTTTTACAAAGTGATGAAATACAAGGATATGCCATTAAACGATACACTCCAGGTTCAGGACTTACCTTATAAATGCAGCAGTAGCCATAGTGTTATTGCAGGGCTGACTTTATCTAATGCAAGTAGTACACAGCTAATACATGGTGAGGTAAAGGTTGTGTGAGTTGCCTGGCATCAATGTTACTATATGTAAGTGAGTAGGAGGAAGGTTTAAGGCCCCTAGGTGGTGAACAAGTGTGCTATGTGTTGTCTCTTAGCTAATGCAAGGGCATACTGAACATGCCTATATCTGCCTACACCCACAGCATCTGGTGGTTCCCCCTCTGGCTCCTCATCTGCTTGTGGCTGTGGTGACATTGGCATTGGTGGTGGGATGTATACTCCTTCCCCTTACAGATCCTGCTGCAGCTGTTTCCTCGGGATTATGTTGTGTAGCATGGTGCGTACTGTGAATATATCTGTACATGTCCATGGATTGTACTGCAGGGCTCACCCAGATGTATTTAGGTACTGGAACAGTGGTGGCTGGTGACTTCAAATCAAAGGGGTGCTGCAGGAGACAGCTGAATGGGTGGGGTCAATGGGAAGGGGTGCGGCCAACTAGAAAGTGGAGGAGCTATGCTTAAAACCACAAAAACTAAATATACTGCCCTGGGTGCCATACCATCATTATGAGAGTCCAATCAAGACAAAATGAAGTGTAGAAGAATAAAAATATTTCAATGCATTGGCTGCATGACAGCTTAATATCTAGATGGAAACAAAAAAGGTTGTGAGGCATGAAAAAATAAATTACTTTTTTTTAAATACATTAATGGAATGCCAGTCAAAATCAAGTATAAGAAAAACAAGCAGCACTCAACTCAAACCACTTCTTGCACTGCAGTTCTAATTATAATTAATATTCAGCTTTATTAAAGTACCAAGTAACATGCTGAAAGTAGAAATCTCTGATGCCCCCACTTGTAAAAATGTTCCTTATCCAAAAAAAGATCTGCTGCCTGACATCTACTTGTTTCATGGGGAAAACATGATCAAAGTAAAAAATGAAAAGCAAACAAGAAATAAGCTCAAGATACATTGCTTAAAATGATTACTGTACAGGTTATGGACCACACTATTGGCATTCTGTTTACGGGTAAAGCCTGCAGAGATGACTGGAAGTCTCCAAGTGTAATGAGACTCTTAAAATAATGTAATCCTGTTTTTTATTACAAATACTGGCATATGCATTTCAATACCCAAGGCTTATACATTATCTAGTTAAGTATTCTCTACATGGCAACAGAAAGGCTTTCAATGTTGGCAATTCTTTAACAGTATGCTTATTAAAGCTTACTTGCATCTTGCAATCTCAGCCAAGCTTACCTGATGGTCATTAAAGTATTGCTACTTAAACACAGAGCAACAGGCACTTTGAGTAATAAGCATAAATCAACAGTACAAAAAATATGACAGAAACCAGACCATTCTGTAAAAATCAAGGACAGATGAAAAGCCACTCTAGTACTTGTGTCTACCTTGGATAGGGGGGATACTCTGCACATTTACACTGCATAACTACTCCTTGCCTTGCTTCAACACATCCAGAGTCACTACATGGGTGAGTGGGGTGCAACAAGTATGTCACAGTTTGAAATGTCTCTGGCTGACTTGTGATGGCCCTGACACATTTGTCATACCTCTCAACCTCAGAGCAAGAAATCTGGACAAAGCCATACAAAGAAATGGGACAAAGGCCCAAAAACAAGGAAAATTTTAAAATATTGCTCTTATAAACTTAGAAAGATAATAGAGGTCTTGCATTAGTATGAATTTTCTGAATGGTATGAAATCTGAAACTGAAATGTCTGTCATTATTTTCTAACTTCAGTCTTTAATGATTTGTCACTAATTTGCCAAAAAAACACAATTTTATGAAAAATGGATCAAAAATGTGATGTAAAAATATAAAATAGCAACACAATACAGCTGGGAACCTGTCAAAGAAGGGACACTTTAATATTAGTATCACTAACTTGAGCGGCTGACAAAATAAAATAATCTACATGCATTTCTGAAATAAAAGTAATCTAACGGATTATTACAGTTATTTCTGAATTATAAACCCTCCATGTTTTCTTCCAAAATTGCTATTTTGCGGAGGGATCATTAGGGGAAGAGCAACATTTTGAGCCAAAATCAGGGACAGTTGAGAGGTTTGGCTATGCCTAATTCTATAAAGCAATTTATTTGCATGTACCTCTCAACCTGTTAATGCAATAAATCAGGACAAGGCCAAATATATTGGGGGAACATATAAACAGTACTAAAAATTGCTCTTGTATAAACTGAGACAGTTGATAGAACAGGTCTTACTTTAGCATGCATTTTTATGAAGGTTATGAAGTCTGAAACTCAGTGTGTCATTAGTGACTCAATTCCTAAATGATTTGCCAGAAAACCACAAATTTTATGAGGAACAAACCAAAAATAAGAAGCAAAAAATCTATTCATTCTTTGAAAATCTGGACAGTTGGGAGGTATGGTTCAGCTGAGGCTGCCTAAGTTTGCCACCCTTCCCCCTCACAAAACCATGGTCGAATGGAGCCTCCCCCTGCAGCCATTTCAATGATCCATTACTTGGCTGTTTCACTCCATTTTCCATAAACACTATGATGCTTTGAACTTCATTTGAACGTTTTATTTTGCATTTTACAGCACAAACAGTAAGACATCTGCTAAACAAACTTGGCATTAAAACTTCTCTGCCATTGAAACTCACATTCATTGAAACAACATTGAAACCCACATTCAAAGAAAATACACCCGTGGCAGATAAAGATTAATTCTAGGCTGTTTTCAAATCATAGGCCCCTTGCATATGAAACATATATGTGCTCTTTGATACACCTTCCTATTGCTTTGAACATTTTTCCAGTAAACAATGAAACAAAACGCATGCACCAATAACAAAACTGCCCAATTCAGAACATTTCCATCATAAAAGTCTACTCAAACTTCTACAGTCCACTATTATCAGTAAATATGCACAATTCTACAGTCCACCATTATCAGTAAATATGCACAATCTCTGAAGTAGTAAAAAAATCATCTAAATAATTCCATGTTAAATAAATCTGTAATGAAGAGGTTGCTGCTAATCACCTTTATATTTCATGGTTTCATCGAAAAATAAAGTGTCTGATGCCCCTGAGGAATAAGTTGCCTAAATTACATTAAAAATAAGCTAGTAATATTGCAATAGGAAATGGATGGCAAACTGATAACAGGCTCATAGTATCTTAACTTTCAGTACGGCAGCATTCACCCCTTATGGGAGTAGAACCAACAACCTTCTGCATCAAAAGCAAGTACACAACCTGTTGTGCTATTAGCAATGTGAGCTGACTTAGCATAATCAGCACTAAATTTCTCTTCCCCTGCAGCTCTCAGCTCCTTGTAAAATCTACTCAATACTCAACTGCATCTCAACTTCGCAGCACAAGAAATCTGGAAAAAGCCAAATTTATTGGGGTGGGTCAAAAGGGCAAAAAACAGGGACACATTAAACATTGCTTGTATAATCTTGGAAAGCTGCTAGAATAAAATGCTGTGTTACCACCATACATTTTACTGCCAAGGTCTCTCTGCAAAAGAGTCAGAACAACATACCACTATGCCAAATCACCTTCTTTGTGAAAGAAAAATGCTGTGTTACCACTGTACATTTTACTGCCAAGGTCCCTGTGCAAAACAGTCAAAAGCAACATACCACTACGCCAAATCAGCTGCTTTGTGAAAGAGAGGAAGACTGAAACTTAAATGGCTATCATTTAATGAATTCAGTTCTCACCATAGCTGTCAACCTCTTAGCACAAAACACCTGGACAAACCCAGTAATGAGGGAATACAGCCCTCAAACATATTCAGTGAATTCAGTTCTTGCGATAGCTGTCAACCTTAACACAAAAAACCTGGACAAAGCCAATAACAGGGTATTACAGTCCCAAAAATAAGGACAAATTTCAAAGCCAATAACAGGGTATTACAGTCCCAAAATAAGGACAAATTTCAAATAGTCATCTTATAAACTTAAAAAATTGCTATAATAAAAGTCTGAAATTCAAATGCCTGTCAGTTTTACTTCTGATGGAACAAAACCAATTTTCAGCAGAGGCCCAGGGAGAAATACTATAGACACATGTCTTTGTAAAATGGCAGGACACCAGAGCAAATCCACACAAACACAGGGATAAGATGCAGACTCCACACAGAAGTAACCTCAGCCAAGAATCAAACCAGAAAACCTATAGCTGTGAGACAACAATACTGCCACTGCACCATCAAATATGTAAGGAATTAAACATTCAGAAACCTGAAGTCTGAAATTCAAATGCCTGTCAATTTTATATAACATTTGTTAATCAGGACAGTCTGACTTGGAACAAATAAACAATTTTCAGCAGAGGCCCAGGAAGAAATAATGCAGACATGTCTTTGTAACATGGGAGGACACAAAAGCAAACCCACACAAACACAGGGAGAGGATACAGACCCCCACAAAGAAGGCACCCCAGCCAAGAATCAAACCTGAGAACCTGCAGCTGTGAGGCAACAATGCTACCACTACACCATCAAATATCAAGCATTGCAATATTTACAAACCACAGATATTATGAGGAACAGATCAGATCAAATATGAGGCAAAAATCTGCAATTTTTTTTACAAATGGTGGTGGGTAGGGAATTCAGGTCTTTAACACCTGCATACAAGGTACAGGGTTCAAGCCTGAGGTATTCCCTACCACACCACCATGAGTCTAACCACCAGTATATTGCACCTGGGGCATTTGACACACACACACACACACACACACACACACACACACACACACACACACACACACACACACACACACACACACACCTTGTAGCAAACCATCAATCCATGTCCACACACTTACCTGTAGTAAATCCCTGTCCGCAAAACCACCATAAATCCTATGAAACGCATCTTCCCCTGATGAGACTGCAGCTGAAAACCCACGCAAATCCGACCCTGCCTGTTGCAAGATCTTCCCCTGCAGCAAACTCCATTCCAGACCCGAGATCCTTCCCCCGACGAACTCCTGACTGCTGACGTTGCAGTCCGACCCTGATGCGAGTTCCGGGACAGTCTATGCAGTTTAAAACTGCATAGACTTCTGGGAACTCCATTCTTCATGTTTCCCAGTCAGGACTGCTGCTGACACAATCTGCGCATGCTCCAGACTGTCTTAGCGGCAGTCCTGACTAGTGCGCATGCGCAGAAGTCCGCGATTTTTTTTTTTTTAATTTATTTATTTTTTCTTTTTATTTCTTTATTTCATAGTTGAGGGGGCTGCAGTCCAGCAGTCCAATAGCATGGGCCACCCCTGTACTGGAACCATGACTTCAGGAGCCCAAACACATGCTCTATGACATTTCTGGTAGGAGCGTGTGCCTCATTATGGCTTTCTTCCATGGGTGTGTGTGCATTTCTGATGGGTGTCATCAGCCACTGTTCCAGTGCATAGCCTGCATCCCCCAGTAAATGACCTTGTGGGATATCCCCACTAGCAAACATCTGGTACAGTTGGGAGGTGTGCCAGATATGTGAGTCATGGTAACTGCCAGGGTTGCCAGCACACATGTTCAAGATGATTTCCTTGGCATTACATGTGACTTGGCAGTTGACAGAGTGGTAGCCCTTTTTGTCAATGTAGAGCCTTCCCTGTTCCCCAGGTGGTGCCTTCATTTTTAAATGAGTGCAATTTATAGCACCCAGTACTGCAGGGTAGTGCACTACTTGGTAGAACTGTTGCATACTTCTGGCCTTCTCCTCAGAACTGCGGGAAAAATATATGTGCTCACTGGCATGTTGGAGCATAGCATAGAAGAATTAGTGGAGGATCCTGGATGCTGATGTCTGTGACATCCCCAGCATGTCCCCATTTGGTGCCTGAAAGGCACTTGTAGCTAAGATTTTAAGGGCTACACATACCTTAGTTTCCACCAGGATGGGTTCTCCTCATTTGGCTCTGGCTCTGAGTTGAAGGCGGCAGAGGTCACAGAGTTCCTATACTGTGTCCCTGTCCACCCTGTAGCGCTCTACAATTTCCACATCATGTAGGTTGTGAAAAGTTAAACTGGGCCTGAAAATTCCTCCTTCTCAGTCTAGGCCTATTGGCAGCAACAACCATAGCAGCACTGACCTCAGCCTGTAGCACATACAAATGGATTAAAGCAGCAGCAGCCCCTAACATTCTGTCTGTGTAGACCTTCCATGTCTGTACTCAAAAAGTTTTGAAATCCGGAGGAAAAACAGCATGGAGTCTACATGGATGCTTTATAGATTATTGAATAGCTCCACAATGTTGGACTGGTTGATTAGCATGCATTTTAGCTGCTTATGCTGTAATTACCATCTATGAAACACAGACAAAGACAGATGCAATCAATTAATAATCTACACCATATAAAAAGGCAACCGTGTAGCCAGCCAAACTGATGGTGAGGAGAGTTGTATAGGTTTGAAAGCCTGCAAAAATGCTTTTTCTTCAGGATATATCTTTACAAGGATATATTGAACTTCAGCAGGTATGCTCCCATTTTGTCACCTACATATTGCATATGCTGGAATGTATTTAAGAATAATGTCAAGCAAAGGCTTTTAGACTTTTATCTGTATGCATTAGTTAGAAGTGTACTGATGGCATGGACATGTTTGTCAAGCCATTTCAGAGGCACACAATTGCCAGTACATGAAAATGGAATGTTGTGTGATAAGTATGTACAAATGTTTCAGGGATAGATCCTTTGATAGCACTTTTGGCATTTCAAATGTGTTTTGTTAGCAAAATGGGTCATTTGTGTGTTCTTTTGTAAGGGGGGTGCAAAGATGAATTACTGTTATGCCACAAACAAGAATGGAGTGTTCTTTTGGAGGGGAGCAATGGTGAGTTACTATTATGGCACATACAAGCACATACTGTTGTTTTGCTGCATGCAAAGGTGAGTTGCTGTTATGGTACAAACAAGGATATGTTGCTCTTGTTACTCTCCTTGTTTTGCATCCTGTCTGTTGTTAATATTTCACATCTCTAGACTGTTTTATGTTTCTCCAGTGGGTAATACTGACTGGCTACCTTTTCTGTTTTATCTGGAAACAGTTATTTCCTAGTTATGTGATACGTATGTGTGTTATACTTCTGTTGTCTTTTAGAACACCTACAAGTATGCCACTCAGGTGTATCAATCCACAGAGACCCCCCCCCCCCCTTCACTGATGTTGAAAACCAAGAAATTGTTAACAGGTTTAGGTAACATGGTGCTTTTCTTCTGGAAAGGGGACTGGGAGATATGGCACATAGGATGTGAATATGGCAGCAGATTGTCCAGGATGTAAATGCCATTGGTGGGCATGGTAGAACATATGAACAAGTGCACCACAGGGCGACTGACAAGTTCACATCTGCACTGAGGTGAGCAGCTGCAGTGGACGATGACCAAATGGTTACAGGGGAAAGGCCTGCTAGGGAATCACCACTAACCCCCAATAAACAGTTCCTGGCCAATATAAGAGATCCAGACAGCTCCCAAGAGAGTGCAGCACAGCATGTCCTGGATGTGGGCACAACACCTTCTGAGACAGCAAACACGTCCCAGGAGGAGCCTCCAGGTAGGTTTTGTTATCTGAACAGTTGAATACTGTTGTATAATAAAACAATTGAAATTAATAAGTTAATTCTGTGTCATATGTCATTTTTTTTTGGGGGGGGGGTTGAAGATTGCTGCCATTATAAGCTTAAGTTGGAGTTGTCAGCCACGTTCTTGTTGAAAGTAGAATTGATGCACATATAAAGGGGTAAATGTATTACCCCTGTGTTATTGTTAATTGTGATGATGTTGCCCTTACTTCTTACTTAATTTCTTCCAGGACGTCTCGATTACAGTGCAGTAAGTCTTCTGCAGATGGTAAGCCAATGCACTATAGTAGTGCATGTATTAATTTATTCCTGTGTTTCTTGCTTTTTATCATAGGTGATCATGATAGTGGGAGTGTTGGCCCTGTGCCACCTGATGTCAGTGTAGCAGTAGACTCTGATGATGATGGTGGCCAAACTGAGGCACAGTTGGAGGGATGCAGAGGTTGAATCTGACACAGAGGTTGACACACAGCCATCCCCTGCATTTCCATCAGACAAAGCCAGTAGGTATATGTCTACCCAGTCTATGGAGCTCACAGATATTGGACAGGTGGAGGGTGAGGATATTGTCAGGAAAGTGTGGCTACTGTGGCTTTAGTGCCAGTTGAGTCTGGCCTTAGCCAAAGTGTAGGTGAGGTGACATGCAGCAGTATTGATAGAGGTGCATAGAGGGGTCCCGCTGTCCCTCCTCCACCTATTGCAGGTGTCTCTTCCTGTGCCACTCAATGTATGTTTAGGGCCATCATGGATGCACAGGCATGTTTCCATAGGTGCTCCAGACAAATGTTCAGGGTTGTGGATGTGACACAGTCTGACATGTGTGACTACCTCCACCATGTTGCCAATTCACTGGATTGGATGAATAACACATTGGAGTGAGGGGTGTCTATGATGGACTGAGGGGTGCCTGTGATGGAACAAGCAGTGTCTTTGATGGAACATCTACTGGGTGGGGAACAGCAACCTCATGGGTGTAGGTCAGCCACATCATCTGCTGTAAGCTAATGTGGCCATGCCCGATCATGCTCCCATAGTGGCAGTACTTCCACTGTTCCATCAGTGAGTGTGGTGTCCACACCCAGATATGGCTGGTAATGAGGTCATGGCCCTGGGTGTCCCATGAAGGGAGCTCATCCAGCAGACATCTGTCATTTTCAGGTAGCAGCACCGCATCTGATCTTGGGCATTGACATGCCAGTGCAACTCCTAGCAGAGCCAGTTCTCATGGTTGGGGATGACAACAATGAACTGCCACCTCTACCATGCATGGCTCACACCTGTCCGAAAGACCAAGATGTAGAGCTAGCACAGAGCATGGCTATGTTCATGCAGACACTCACACACCAGTTTTACCTGGAGGATTCCTACAGACACACACACACACACACACACACACACACACACACACACACACACACACACACACACACACACACACACACACTAGTTACTCATTTTGCCTCACTGGCCATTTGTTGTTTTATCCCAGTGCTTGCCTTCTTCTCCTTTTTACTCACACACACTCACCGAATTTTTGTGTCAAGCTAGGCTTCTTGCCCTCCCCACACAACACCCTGTGCAGGTGATTACAACTGTGCCATATCCCTGTTTTCTATCTTTTGGATTCAGGGATACAAAAGCTGTGTCTGATGCTCAGGGTGCATAGCTAAGTTAGTGCTTAGTATATCTACATTTGCGTTGTTGAACTGGTCATTGTACTTTTGACTTATATTGGCCTTGGAAAGTTAGAGAGTTGATAGCATCAACATTTTACAAATGTATAATGAATGCTCTTGTAAGGGTTGTGAAGGTAGAAACTGCAATGCGTGTCATTAATTTCTAACTTCTCTCTGCAATGACCCCTACACAACACCCTGTGCAAGTGATGATAACTGTGACATATCCCTGTTTTCTATATTTTGGATTCAGGGATACAAAAGCTGTGTCTGATGTTTAGGGTACATAGCTAACTTAGTCCTTAGTATATCTGCATTTGTGTTGTTGAACTGGTCATTGTACCTTTGACTTATATTGTCCTTGGAAAGTTAGACATTTAATAGCATCAAAATTTCACAGCTTTATAGTGAATGCTCTTGTAAGGGTTTGTGAAGCTAGAAACTGTAATGTGTATCATTACTTTCTAACTTCTCTTTTTAATGATTTTCCAGGACAAACTTATGGTGCAAATCATAAGTTATGCTATCATATTCAGATCTTAGGATTGTATGACAGAACTGTAGTCAAACCTCATCAGAACAGTAATACAGTAAAATGTTCTCTTTTGCATTTACCTCAACAGACACATGCAGCAGTTGGACAGACCACAGGGCTTTCTCAGCAAGATAACACAGGCCCTACAAACCATGCCATGATGTATGTGGATAGATTAAAAGCTATGTGTCTGACCATGTCCTGGTGGGATGACTGTCTATCCAAAAATGTGGTATAGCTGATGACATCAGCAGTGTCTGCTGAGAATATGGTAATAATAGTGTCCCACATGCTGCACTAAAAGGCTCTCTGTAATGTCAAGCAAGAGCACACACACATACACACACACACACACACACACACACACACACACACACACACACACACACACACACACACACACACACAAAACTGCAGTGAGAACACAACCCTACCAAAGTACACAGACTACAGAACACTGTACTTACAACAAGTGCCACAGCACGTCTGACTTTTGCAAGACTGCAGCTGAACTTATAGTACATGACATCAACACACCATGTGTGAGACAAGATATTGGCAGGCCTGCATAGGTTCATAGCTCCATAGGTTCATAAAAGGCTACTACCATAATGGCCCTAGGTTCATATGAGGTTACTAGGCTAATGCCCTAGGGCCTTTTCAAGCCTAGCCAAGTTGTGCCATTTTTCCTTATATACCAATATAATGTAGTCCATATTTGTGAATCCATGATCAGCACTGGTTGCTCCTGTCTGACTGTGACATAGGTGAAGCCCCCATGATTATTTTAGGATTTCCCATCCAATTGACCAAGTTAGACTTAAATAAGGTCATTGAGGAGTTCAGTTTGACATGAATTGGGAGTTTGTTCCATAGGAGTGGCAATCTCTGGGAGACATATCTGTCTCTCCAGCATGTCCTGTTGATGTTGCAGGCTAGGGTTCCTAGAGTGCGTGAGTCTTGAACCATTTGATTTGCGAAAGTGCATTTCCATTAAGACAGGGTTTGAGATTACTCTGTAGGCCAGCCACAAGTTGCCTCTCAGCAGTGTATATGATGCAGAGTACATTTCAGGGCCTTCAGTCTGTCCATGTAGGTAATGCCTCCAACAGCAGACCTGTCACTGGTGATGTTCCCCAGGAATCTGTCCTGTGACCTCTGTTGTTTGTTATCTACTTCTCAGAGGTCCAGGCAAAGACAAAAGGCCTGTGGCTAACCAAGTTTGCAGACGACTGTAAGTTGGATGTTGTCATTGACTCCCCAAATGATATTAACATACTACAATAGGGTCTCACAGCAACAAATGATTGGTGCCAAAGTCATGGCCTTAAGTTAAATGCAAAAAAGTTTATTATCATATCATTTGGCAAAAACATGTCCCCTACTGATAAACACATCAATGGCAACCCCCTAAGCACACAACCTGTGTACCCAGGTCTCTCACAACGGGTTGTGTGCTTAGGGGGTTGCCGTTGATGTGTTCATCAGTAGGGGCCATGTTTTTGCTGAATGGTATAATAATACATGGCCCCTACTGATAAACACATCAACAGCAACCCCTTAAGCACACAACCTGTGGTCTCTCACCACATATTGTTTATATTGAAGCGCCATACTGGGTGAAGGTAGAATGCCGCTTAGGGCTATGGACATACCTGTCTGGGACACATAATCTGAGAGCTCAGTCATATCTCTCTTCATATAGTCAAGTGAGGTACATCTCAAGTCATTTACTCTAACATGGAGTATGACAGTGGAGTAACTGTGCTTGTTGTTGAGAGACTTGAGTGCATGCGAGACTTTGCAGATCCTGGCACCTGACAGGCAGCTGACCATGACTTTCTCCTTGTGCAACCTGTTGAGGAGGACATCTGTGTATCTCAGTATAGATTCAGCTATGACCATGACATTGGTTTTGAGGTGTTTTGCCTTAAGAGCTTAATGGGTGAAACACTGATAAATTTGTTTTTATGTGTAGTGAGTTCCTTTGGGACTGTAATGTGTGCACAAGGATTGCATTTGCAAGATCTCTGCTCTTTTGGTAAGCTTCTAATGAGTACCTCTGTGCATGTGGGTTTATGTGCTGTGCACTTGGCTTCTTGAAGAGATGAAGTGTGTGTGCTGCCAACCTGTTTGATATCTGGTTTGTTGTTACCTGCGAGAGAGTATTGATTCTAGATTCATTCTATACTTGCATCTCTCATATTGTATTTGTAAGTTTTAGGAACACGTGGTTATCACTACACATGAGGCAATAGAAGCCTAGCTGTGTAAAAACACAAGTACCCTTATCAAGCATATTTAGATGGTCATTGTTAGCAGAGCAATTTTGTGAGCAGCAACAACTGGACCTGTCTGTGAAGGACATAGGTACCACCCCAGAGGTGACTTTACAATCACCCAACCAGTACAGACGGTAACGCATGAACAGGGTCATTGAGGAGCACTGCTTCAGTGGTAGCCTATTACAGAGTAGTTTGAGTCGCTGGAGGATATATCTGTCTCTCCAGAATATTCTGTTTATGTCATGGCTAGGCTGAGAACCCTGCCATACCTCTGAACCTCTTAGCACTAAAAATTTGGACAAAGCCTCACAGATTGTGGGGACAAAGGCCCAAACCTAGGGACAGATTTTAAATATTGCTCTTATACACTTAGAAAGTTGCTAGAATAACAGATTTTGTTAACATGTATTTGTCTGAAGGATATGAAGTCTGAAACATAAATGTATATCATTATTTAGTGACTTCAGTCCTCACATCATCCAGGTGATTTGCCAGAAAATCTAACATTTTATGAGGAACAGACCAAAAATATGAGGGAAAAATCTGGACATTCTGCGAAAATCTGTACAGTTGAAAGGTATGCCTGGGGCAAGTTATTCTTGTTCCATTTGATTTGCAGATGTTCAGCATTTCCAGTAGGGCAGGGTCTGAGACTTCTCTGTAGGTCAACCATAGGTCACTTCTCAGCAGCAAGATACTGAGTACAGTGACAGGTCTTTTAGTCTTTCCATGTATGTGATGTTTGGATGACATGCATTCTCCCAGTCACAAACCTCTATTGTTTCACCAATTGCTGCAGTTGTCTGGTGAGGTGCAGACAGAAGGGAGCCTTGTATTCAATTAGTGGTCTGATAAGGGTGGAATACAACAGAGCTATGACCTCCCTGGTCTTGGATGTGATGTCCATATGTATGAGGGTGCAATGCAGAATGTGTGTCTCAACACTATGGACACATATTGATGAAAATGTAGATTGCTATGAACATCTGTTCATAAGTCTCACAGCACAGTGTTTGAGCTGAGAGGGGTGCTATGCATGTCATAATTATCAGTGGTACTTCATTGCCAAAGGGGACAATGGGGCATTGTTTGCTGTAAGAGGTAGTCTGTGAATTTGGCACCAATCATTTGTCTCTGTCAGCCCCTTCTGTAATGTTGCCATCACTGGGGAATCTATATGAGTGTGTCCAATTAACAGTCATCTGCAAACGTGGTAGACCACAGACCATCTACCATTGCCTGTGCTTCAGTGAAGTAGTTTCCACACAGTTGAGGGCCCAGCACAGATCCTTGGGGTATTCCATTGGTAAGGGGCTTGTGGGGGGTTGCAGTCCCTATCTTTGAGAGTATGTGTTCTGTTTGTGAGCCAGTTGGCTATCTAGCTAGAACTGTATAGCTTAATTCCCAGGTGGGACATTTTCACTATGAGACATGAATGGGGGATATTGTCAAAGGCCTTCAATAACTGAACATAGGCAGTATGCCCTGTTATCTGTCATCCAGGTTTTTGGGGTCAGTATCAAAGAAGTCCACAAGGCTCAATAGGCAAGATCTATCCTTGACAAACACAACATGCATCAACTCAAGTGTGTTGAAGGTCACTTATGTCCCTGTGGATAAGGTCCATGTTAATCCCTTCCCTAGCCTTGCAGATAAGCCTTGTAAGGCTTATGGGTCAACAACTGTAGTTCTGCATGTTACTAGATTGGTGTGCATTGCATATAACACAACATTTCATATTACTTTCTGTAGTTTAGATGATATATGTGTGGAAAAGGTACTGAGACACCACATGGCAATGCTTGGGGGGGGGGGGGCAACACATGGATGAATTGTAAATATGTGACATAGTGTGAGCTAGGGCCTTCATTTTTTAATGTTTCCACATGTAATGTCATGTCATACACAAGAAACAGGCAATAAACAGCAGTAATACTTAATAATATGTAGTTTTCCATAGGGCAGCAAGCAGCAGGTTTGTGCAACAGTTAGCAAAGTGTATACGCATGTGAGATACACTTTTGCATGTAGCTAAGCAGTGTGCAAACACAAACCACTTTGCTAAAGTCTGACAGTACTGAGTCTATGAAACACACCTGCTACTTAGCTGACTCTGTTTCAGCACTCGTTAATGCATTGATACATTCATTTTTGTGAGCAGATGGTACTAGTTTAGAATCCTTTTCTCTCTTTTTTTTGGCAAGTGTTTGTGTGATGCGCCGCTTCCCATTTCACCATTGTCTTATCTTCACCATTTATTTTCTTTAATGCATTATTGCGAGATGGTGCACATCACACACCAACACACAGCAACGGTAATATGAAAGTTGTTAAAAGTATTAAATACAGTTGTATTTGAACCCAGTACCATCTGGCCCTAAAAAGCAAAGTATCACTGTGTTAACTACATTAACACATGCTGTTACAGAGTCAGTTAAGTAGTAGGTGCATTCCAGTGACTAAATACTAACTGTCAGACTTTATCTAATTAAATATTGTGGGATGAAATAGCCAGGGAATTGTTATGGCTAGGCTTGTACAGGCCTTAGGTCCAATAGCCTAGTATTAACCTATGAACCTAATCTATATGGCTCACATTTATGCACTGCTTACTTGCACACAAACATGTGTATCTCATATGCATATGCACTTTACTAACAGTCATGCAAACCTGCTGCTTACCGAGCTATGGAAATGTATATATTATGCTACATCACTGCGATTTACTGTCCATTTCCTTTGTATGACATGAAATTCCATGTAGAAACATTACAAACTGAGGGCGCTATCTAACTATATGTCACATATTTAAAATACATCCATGTGTTGGCACCTCCCAAGCACTACAACCCTGGGGTCTCAGTACTTTTCCCACACATATATCAACCACACTTCAAAATGTAATATAAAATGCTGTGTGTTATGCAATCCACATCAATCTGGTAACACACAGAACTACAACTATTGACCCATATGCCTAAAGAGCCTTATCTGCAAGGCTAGTGCAGGAATCAGCATGGACCATATCCACAGGGACATATGTGACCTTCAACACACTTGACCCTACCTGTTTTGGTTTTGTCAAGGGTAGATCTTGCTTATTGACCATTGTGGACTTCTTGAATTCTAACATCAAAGACCTGGATGAGGGATAACAGGACATATTGCCTATTTTGAGTTAACCAAGGCCTTTGACACTATCTCCCATTCATGTCTCATAGTGAAGATCTCCCATCTGGGAACTAGGCCATACAGTACTAGATGGATAGCCAACTGTCTCAATGACAGAATGCACACTCTCAAAGTTGGGGACTGCACCTCCACTACCAGCCCACTCCCTAATGGAATACCACAAGGATCTGTGCTGGGTCCTCAACTGTTTGGGAAATACTTTCCTGAAGCGCAACAACTGTAGATGGCCTATGGTTTACCAAGATTGCAGATGACTGTTAACTGGACACACTCATATAGAGTCCCATATATCTATATATATATATATATATATATATATATATATATATATATATATATAGATAGCAGCCCCCTGAGCTCAAACACAGTGTTGTGAGACTTGGGAACGCATGTTGATAGCAATCTACACTTTCATCACTTTGTGCCCATAGTGGTGACACACACAATCTGCATTGTGCACATCATACATATGAACATCACATCCAAGATCAGGGTAGTCATACCTCTGCTGTACTCTAACCTTATCACCACAATAATGGAGTACAATGCTCACATCTCTCTGTACCTCAGCTGACATCTGCAGCTATTGGAGAGAACACAGGGTTGTGCCTGGGAGACTCTCAGGTCTCTAAACATGATTTAAACAGAAAGACTGACATACCTGTCACTGTACTCGGTATCATGCAGGCTGATGAGAGGTGACCTATGGCTGCCCTGCAGAGCAGTCTCAGCCCCTGGCCTTCTGCAAATGATGGACATCTGCAATTCAAATGAGACAACTATAATTTGCCCCAGGCTTTTCAACCTAGCATAAATAGAACATGCTGGGAAGACAAAAATATCCCACAATGATTCACACTCCTCTGCAATAGGCTCCCACTGCATGTGAAGCAGTGCTCCTCAATTATGTTGTTCAAGCGCAACCTTAACTGCTGGTTGGGTGATTGCAAAGTCACCTCTTGCTGTTCACAAACAGGCTCTGCTAAAAACGACCATCCAACCACAGTAAACTCTCAGTTAATCGGAAATCAAGCAACCAGCATTCTCAAGCAACCAACAAAAAAAAAATCAAAGAAATACAGTACAATCTTCATGTGGTTATTTTATTTTATTTTATTTTACATTTGTTGACCGGGCTAGTCTAACTAGATACATGTCCATTTTCAGTAGAGGCCCGGGGAGAAAAGCTCCAACACACACACAATACAATATAGAATGTTGCAACAGTCCAAGCTTAACACAGCTGTTGTTAATAAAAAATACAATACTCATAGTGAGCATAACACAAACAGTAAAGGTAATGTACAAAAAGATGTTACTATATACGTATATACATGGATTTAAATTGCAATATCATGGTCTTTTTGGTTCTTTAAGGATAAGTCTGTAGCTAGTACAGTAGAGTAATAGGTGAAGAGTATTCATTAGTATAAAGAAAGAGCGTTAGTCAGGGTTAGTACAAGGGCAAAACCAGTGTGTACTGAGAAATAGCTTTAGTTTCTGTTTAAAAAGTGTTATTGAGGACAGAGATAAGAGTTCAGTAGGTAGAAGGTTCCAGTACTTTCCAACAGTATTAGAGAACAGACAGTCTCTTGCCAAGTTGTTGGATCTGCTAGTACAAATAAGTAGTTTATTTGAGGAGCATAAGTTTTTAAGATTGTTGTAAGGGGTAATGAGGCTAGAGAGTATTGGAGTATTGGTGGGTTGATAGGGGGTGTTATGGGCAATAGCAAGCTGGTGAAATTGAAGCTGATTTTGAAACTCTAGCCATCCTAGTTGCTTTAGATTAAGACAATGATGAGTTCTAAAAGGAGAGCTAGTGGCAAATCTAGCAGTATTATTATAGGAGATTGCCAGTTTGTTGAGGTTGTTTTTTGAAAGATTAGTGTATATAGGTGAAGCATAGAGTACAGTAGAGATTAAGTGAGTTCAGGCTATAGCAGTCCTGGCTTATGGTGTAAGAAAGGGTTTGATTCTATAGAGGGACCCCAATTTCTTGTTGACTGTTTTTATTGTGTTGTTAATATGAGTATTAAAGTTAAGGTTGCTATCTATTGTTAATCCTAAGAGTTTAGTGGTTGGGTCAGGAGATATGAGTGTGCCATTATTAGATATGAGTGTGAAATATGCTGGGGTGGACTTTCAGGTTGGAGTGAAAAGTAAAAGTTTAGTTTTTGGGGGGTTTAGGAGGAGGCAGTGGTTTAGAAACCATTACATGTGTTGCACTTTCTGTCCCCCCCCCCCTGCAGAAACATACCTTATGTTTTTAGAGTTTTAGAATTTTAAGAAGGAAGATCGGAATAACAAGTCAAACCAAGCAAATAGTATAGGGTACAGTACTAGTCAGGCCTATTTTCAATAGTAACTGTCAAGCAACCAGAAACTACAGTTATCCGGCATCTACCAATCCTCAAGGGTGACGGTTAACTGAGAGTTTACTGTATGCTCAATGAGGGCACTTGTGTTTTTACACAGCTAGGCTTCTAAACACCCTGGTGCTATTAGGCTAGTAGCCTCATATGAACTTATGAAGCCATGTGCCTATGCAGGCCTCCCAACATGTTGTCCCCCACATGGACTGCTGATGTCATCTGTGACAAAGGGAAATACTGCCAGTCCAGCTAGCTGGAATTTTGTAAATAATTCTATGCCATTTGTGAATATTAATATGATTTATATAGACATGTAACAGAAGGAGATACAACAGCCCAGCTATCTGGAATTTTGTAAATAAGTATATGTCATGAGAATATTAACATGATTTGTATAGAAGTGTGACAGAAGGAGATATTGCCAGCCCAGCTATCTGGAATTTTGTAAGTGGTTATGTGTCATTTGTGAATGCCAACATGCTTCCTATACGATGCTTGTGCTACAACTGTGTTATGTTATGCACTGAGGTGAAATGTAACCATAGCATGCCCTGCTGGCTTACAACAGAAATGTATATAAACTATTGTAATTGTGTAAATGTATATGTTTTAACAGTAGGAGCTAGAACATAGAGAGTTAACTTGTAAAACTTCAAGAAAATAGTTGAAATTAAATCATTTTAGGATTGTGCTATAAAATGTATCTTTCAGTTTCAGTCAACAGGAGACAGGGTATCTATACTAGGGGACTCTCTGTGTTGTTTTGTGAGTGTTTTATTGTGTTATGTCCTCTAGCAGTTGCAAACATTTGAAGGCTATGTATTTTCACAGAGAGATATTAAATGTTGGTAGTTTCTGACACTGGGAGTTTAGCTTGGAAACTAAAGTCAGGTGACAAAAAAGTGATGTCATCCAAGTTAACCCAGCAGTAATATTTGATTTTAATTTAAGAACTCTCTGAGAGGGAGAGGGAGGGAGGGAGGGAATTTTGTATTTTGTCTTTGACCTAACAAGAACATCCACTCACCTCTGCACTTTCATTGCTGTAAGTAAGTTTTTTAGGGCATAGTAACTCTTGTATATTCAGATAGAAATATAGTAAAGATGTTTTCTTTATTTATTTGAGACTGTCCTGCAATGTTGTTTTAAATATTTCCTGTGATTTTGAACTCTGATGTAATTGATTGTCTTGTTCTTTTACTATTTATTATTAAATATATTTAAACCTTTCAATTGTGGCTGGTCTGTTTAGAGATATTTAAGCTCTTAGAGTACTTGCATATCTATTTGATGACACTGTACAGACCACTCCTAAATAGCCTTGCTCTTGGTCAGACTACCATTTGGATTAATAGCAACATTACACAGTAGAATTGGACACCGTTTGTTAAGAGCCTTAAAGTAGCTGATAAAGAATGGCTGGTGGAAGTCGGAACTACCTTATAGTCTGGGAAGAATGGGGCATAGCTAGTAAACCTTGTGCCAGCCTTTTTTCAAAAGTGTGCGTGTGTGTGTGTTTGCATATAAATCAAATCTCAAAGAGTGCATGTGTCAGCTACTTGGGCAGGGACATGAAGCACTAGTTGGACAGAGAGGGTACTGGAGATCTTGGTTTGGCCACTCAGCTGGGATCTCAACCCTATAGCTGTGCCAGTGAGAGTCTTATTGGGGATCTGGAGAAAGAAGGAGAAAACAGCCCTATACTGACTGTGATCTCTGTGCTCTCTTAAGGGAAATTGCAATTTACTGTGTGTGTACTTGTCATCCTCCCAGTGTGCATGCTCCCCACTGTTACCAGTGGTGATGACTGAGGCTCCTCGATTGCTGGTTCAGTGCAGGGGCATTGCATCATTTACTTAGTTCACCTACATTCTTGGACAAGTCAGACTTGTGCCATGGCACTTGCATTAAGTACTGTGTTCTGTAGTCGGTATACTTAGGTAGGGATACTGTTCTCACTGTAGTCAGATTGGTGTATATGTGTTTAGACAGCAGAGCAGAAGTGTGCATCCCACAGTTACTCCTCCATTACCATGTAATGACAGTATTTTGATACTTGCTCATGTCTATACATTCATTCCATACAGGCCTCCCAACCTCTTGACTCCCGCATGGCCTGCTGATGTCATCTACTATAAGTTCACCTGCACTCTTATATAAAATCAGACTTGTGCCTTGGTGCTTGCATTAAGTAATGTGTTCTTAAATAGGTAGGGGATATGTTCTCACTGCAATCAATTTGGTGTGTGTGTGTGTGTGTGTGTGTGTGTGTGTGTGTGTGTGTGTGTGTGTGTGTGTGTGTGTGTGTGTCTAGATAGAGCAGAAGTGTGTATCCCACAGTTACTGCTCTACTGCCATGCAATGACAGTATTTTGATACATGCTCATGCCTACACATCCATTTCATAGAGGCCTCTCAACCTCTTGTCTCCCACATGGTCTGCTGATATCATTGACTATAAGTTTACCTGCACTCCTTTATAAATCAGACTTGTGCGACCCAGCACAAACACCTTCCTGATATGGTTAAATACACAGTTCAACATACTCTTCATAAGGCCTATGTTCCCATACAAGGGTGTACATTGGCATGCATCCACCTGAGTTTGGGCGACAGCACCTGATGCATGCATGCATAGAGACATCCTGACTCTCATCAACTGTGAAGTACACCAACATGTCATCATGGACCTCTTCTACATGTACACTAGTAATATTCCAGGTGTCTGCAACAGATCTGTGTGAGTTGTTACTGCTACATCAGGTCCATTACATCTGATAGATGTTCTCCAAGAGGTCATTGAGGGCATGCATGATGATAACAGTATCATCTTGTGGAACTTTAACAGGTCAAGGCATTTGACAGAAAGCCACACTGAGGTTTTCAATCAATGTTGTCATATGTGGCCATAAACGGCTATATCACCAAATGGGTAGACCAGTGTATGACATACATGGCATCTCACTGTGTCAAAATGTGTGACGTGACATGTATCTCAGGTCCAGTGATCCGGTTGGTACATCAGGGTGTCTACTAGGCTGTTTCTTGCCTATTAGTTAAGTGATGGCCATCACAGATGACATACACATGCTGTGACCAAACAGCTGCCTGAAGGACTACAGATTGTGGGCAATCATTGACTCCAACTATGATGTTATTATAATACAGACAATATGAACACATACCAGAGACTTGGAGAGATTTGTTAAATCAGAAAACAGACACACCACCCGAGTATAATGTGGACATCACACCCTATAATAAGACCAGTAGGTATGTGACCTGTGCCCTGGGGTAGAGGGTAAGTGATACATTGACCAGCATGTTGTCACAATGCTGACTACTCCCTTGAATGTAACACAAGTACTGCGTATGTGAAGGACATGCACATCAGAGGCCATAATAACTTCATGGTTCCAGTCTTCATCACACCAATGACTGTACAATACACTATTCTTCATGTACCTCCCTACACATCTTCCAGTGATGTGTAACTGAAGTGTACCACCTCTGTCACAGTGTGTTGTCACACAGCTTATTGGCCATATCTAGGTATTCTTTGTCTGGAATATACATGACTGTCTGATGGTGTGAACACCAGTCAAGTTATTACACCAGATGCATTTGTGCTACCTCTTCAGCTTATGCACACACTGCATGCATAGGGGTCTGACAACATTAATGGCATGTATATCATGTATGACCTTGTGGATTGTGCCATAGATATATGCAATGCACACAAGGCAACTAGCCTGTATTCCCCATACTGTCACATGCATGTATAATAGTGTCCCTCCTAACACCTCCTGCAGATATTACAGTACCAGGACAGTGTGTGTGGTTACCCTCACAGAGTGTGGATTCATCATAATAGTTGTCAAGTGTGTGTGTGTGTGTGTGTGTGTGTGTGTGTGTGTGTGTGTGTGTGTGTGTGTGTGTGTGTGTGTGTGTGTGTGTGTGTGTGTGTGCAGGCTCATCTCTTATCACTCCACATCCCAGACATTATGTCACAGGCATGGGATTAGTGGTGGTATTATTCTGATATTGTCCATGATTGTGGTTGGTTCTTGCAATGTTTGCCATGATCCTTTACCTGTGTACACCTTGCTGGAGACCTCTACTGAGAATACACTCATATTCCAGTATATCAGTTTGCACAGCTTCCCAATATGCACCCTATCTCAGTTATATGTCAGATCCCTGATATTTGTCCTCTGCATTATTCACGTAAGGATGCTTAGCTCACACACACACACACACACACACACACACATCCTCCCCATTATGTCACCTTGTGTGACAATCACAGACAACACATTTTCACTGTACAATTTGTACTGTACCATATAGATATGTGCTTGGTGTTACTGCTAAAACCATCTTCCTTTGACATTCCCTTCTCTGCTGTACATGAAGGAATTTCACCTGTAGTCTTTCCCTGTGTTCATTCCTACAATCTATCTGTATATCCCTATTCAAAACACACTTCCCCTGAGTGATCATTTTGCATGGTAGTGCCATGTCCTGTTACAGATCATTAACACAGCTTCAGTACAGAATGCTAGGAATAGGATATCACAATACTCTGCACTGTAGGTACACTGTCCTGTACTGTGTTTGGACCATATACTTCACATTCATACCTCTCAACTATCCAGATATTCCCAGGATGCCCAGATTTTTTCCTTATCAAATATGTGGCTTTCTGCTTTATCACTGGGATGATCTCTGGACTGATATGACTTGATATTACATACATTTGAGTGCATAACTCTCAACTGTCCTGATCTGTGCAGAATGTCCAGTTTTTGTCTCATATTTGTGACGTTTACCTCATTACATTTTTTCCTGGCAAATCATTGGCATGCCATTGCAGAGTGCATTCAGAAACTGATGACTGACATTTGAGTTTCAAACGTCATGCTCTTCAATAAGTTCATGCTAATGTGCAACCTATACATTCTATCTACTTCCTAAATTTGTAAGTGCAATATTAAAAATATATCCCTATTTCTGGCTCTTTGCCCCTCCACTTTATGGGTTTGTCCACATTTCTTACTCTTGGAGGTTGAGAATGTTACATTCTAACACATTCTTATGTGACATCTATGTCAGATATGTCCCTATTACTGGTTATTTGTCCTATCATTAAGTTGGTCTCTGTACAGATGTGTTGCATTAACAGAATGGCAGCTATTCATAAAGCCCTGGTGATCATTGTGGTATTCTGTGCAAATCTACACATTATAGGTGCTCTGCCTTACACAGAATTGCTATCTGTGTTCACTTAAAAGGTTTCTTGGCCATCAAGACTGCTGCGAGTCACAAAACCTAGTTTAGGCATGCCATACCTCATTAATATGCATTGCTCGCTGCCACATGCCATGCACCGTCATACTAACATGTAAACTCTGTGTAGGCTCTGCACAAAGCCTACCTGGGGTTTATTGAATTCCAGGGCTTATCTTAATTTGTCTAGAAGTTATGAGGTCAACAATGTGTGTATTAATATGTGGCCACTTAGGCAGAATTTATCTTTTATAATTTAAACCATAAAGCTATTTTTATCTTAAATCATATTGTGCCTTAATTTTTTGCCTGTGTGTGAAATGTATGCCAATTGTTTCCTAGGTAACAGCCTAAGCAGAAGCAGATGGCACTTTAATATATTTCCGAATCTAGTATGTCTTTTAGAAGTTGAACAAAAGTAAACTAATCACTTTGATCTGCTTCTCTGTAATCATTTGGGGTTCTTGGAAAGCTCTTGTAAGAGGTCATGCTGGTTTTTTTCTGGAAAAAAAGCAAGTTAACTGAAGCTTGAATAAATGAAGTATGAGGCATAAACAGCTATGGGTTTTATTGTACTATGCTGGTGTGAATGGTGTTCCCTGCATACTGTTCAGATCCACTAGTCATTTATTGTGCATGGTTCTGGAGCTATACCACCACTTAAATCAGCAGAGGGCATGCTTCATAGCTAGTCTGGGTTATATGAAAGTAAATTCTTCCTAATTTTCTAATAATCAGGCCTTCATATGAAAATACTTTATCAAAAAAGATCATTTCAGCTTAATATTTTTAAATGTCAGTAATGTATTTTGTCTATGTTGTTGTTAATCTGAAGACACAAAATTTGTTTGGAGATTTATCTTCAGAAACATCTGAAATAGATTTGCACTCAGATACAAATAAATAGTAGTTATGTTCTGTTTTACACTTTGCTCTCGACTCAGCTGTAGTGTTTACCACAGCTCATAAAGAATGTAATTTTAACATAGCAACCAAATAATGTGCAACTGCTACAAAAAAACAGTATCCTGTACAGTACCTTATTTGGTATGACCTGAGTCAGTTCTGATAACTGTGTGGGACTTCATTCAACATTTTAACCCTCTATATTTTAAATAATTCATAAGTCTTTCCTTATCTGCTTAAACTAAGAGTACCATACATGGACTATTTAAAGATACTCAAGACTTGGCCTGGCTATTGGATGACCCCATGACAGGAATCAGGTCATTCTGCAGTGTATAACCAGATGATGGTGTGTGTCTGGACAGAGCAATTATGGTTTCCCCCGCATAAGGATGAAGAAAAAATAACCCATGGGGCTACAGACCAGTTTGCCCTGACATCCATGACAGGGGAGGACATGCAAAAAATCTTGACAGGAAATTTGGTTGCTTTTTGAAAAAAAAACAAAAAAAAACTTCAGAACAGCAACCGATATAAGTTGATAGCCAGAAGGGCTATCAGTCAAATCTGTTGCCATTTTATGGATTTTTATGATTACTTCACTGGGATACTGGAAAAGAGACTGCCAGGGACAAGGCCTACCAGGATATCAGTAAATTCTTCAATATGATCATGCATAAGCATCTAGTAAACTACAGGAAATTAACTGAAAATAAAGTACTTGAGAGAAGCTTGGATGCAGAAAAGTACAAGGAGGGGGGTGGTGATGATATTGTCAGGAGAAGGGAGATGACCTGTGGATTCCCAAAGGTATATTTTCTTGGCACTGAGCTCTTAAAAGTGTTCATCTCAGGCATAAGAAGGAGAGGAGGATATACTTTTTCGTATACAACACAAAGATAGGGGCTACAGTGGAGGATGAGTCAGTCTTAGGAAGCATGAGGTTAGGTTGGACAATTGAGCATTGAGGTGAAAGCTGAGATTCATTGCTGAAAAATGTAAGGTTCTGCATCTGAGCCAAAACATTTCAGGCACAAGGTACCAGCTGGAGAACCAAAGGCAACAGAACAGGATAAATCTTGGGATTGTATTACAACAAGACTGGATCACCGGGCAGAGTCTGGAATGCTTTTTAATGGCCATTTCAAGTGCAGATGCTTTAGAGTTTCTAGTGGTATTTGGAGTCATACTGGGTACAGCAGACATTTCTAGTACAGGCAGTCATGACCAGGTATTACATTCTCATCCAGTGATTCAGATAGTATATTGTCTGGTAAAATATCCAGTGGTCATTGTACATACAATATATTAATCTGGTACAGATGGACATGATCAGGTATTACATTCTCATCCAGTGATTTAGGATTACATCACAATCCTGCTAAATTTCTATCTCTAGTAACTGAGTCCATTCTTTGCTTGTACTGCCCTATGACAAAATTCTTTCAGACAATTCAGTATTCTGAGTTGAATGCACTCCATTCCTGTATAAATGCTGGCACTTACAACTGTGTTTCAATTAATCTGTTATCTGAACAATGTATGACCTCAGTGTATCAGCCTGATATACTCTCATGGCTCCCTGCTGCTCCAAGGGCTTGTTGAATGGATTCTAACTACTTACTATCTCTCCAGGCTTCAGAGTAGATACAGTTTTAGCTGAGCCATTACAGCAGAATTTTTTTTTTTTTTTTTTTTTGCTGAATTTTCTGCAAGGCCGACTGCACATGTGGCACTTTCTTTGGCTGAGGTTATACACACAAAGTAAGGAAATCAATCTCCTTGTCAACAACTGAGCAAACTGACATCCCATTGGTTGAAATTAAGACTTCCTATACAGATGCAGAGCTAGATAGCAGTGCTACCTTGAACACACTTCTTCTTTATTTATTTACAGTTTGTATGAGTCTTAACTGGCCAATTTAACTGTAGGTAGCTTGGTGCAGTGGTTATTTGCTGAAATTCACAGCTGCATGAAATTCAAGACTACTGAATTGCACAACATTAGCAGAGATGAGTATGTCTGGGATTCCATGACAGGACATGACATGAAGAAATTGCTTTAATCAGAATATTGACTGATTGTAATGATGTGTCCCTTTGTTTGCCATCTTCTGGATTTTTTCTTTTTTTAATAACAGTCAACACAAATTAGAGACTGACTGTTCTTGAACCAAAACAAATCAGCAACTACTTCATCCCATGACCTGTCTAGTATTTCATGGTATTTTATGAGGTATCATAGTATTTTTAGTATTACTCTTCTAAAACTTACTGCAGATGTGATAGTTTTTATCATATGTTCTATTTGATGAGACATACCAGCTCAGAACATTATGTCATGTACTCTTCCTTCACACAATTGAGAATGTCCAAATGTGCACCATGGATTCTTCTCAGTATTTTTAACATAGTTGGTTTGGCACACTTTGCTGGATCTAAACAATGGTCCTCTTGACACACGAATCTCATCACGGAAAATGTAATACATTTGGATTTGTAATGGATCTCTTCTCCTTTCATCTGGTTATCTTGACACTGCCATATTTTTAGCATCTGTCCCCTCCATGGCTTATTCAGTATTGTAAGTACATTCTAAATTATCATACCCAGAAAATGTCAGCAAATTGTACAAAATATCAAACAAGACATTAGAATTCTAGTTTCTGTTTGCAATTCTTGACCCCACATTACTACTCAGCTAATTAGGTTGAATAGATGCCACTGCACTTATCTGAGAAGCTTCTGCCTAATGAGTTTTTGAAAAAATGCCTTTGTGACTGGACAAATCATCTGCTTCACAAACAAGTGAATCATTCTCTGTATTTGCATATCAAGTTGACATATATGTGACTCATGATCTGTGTAAGTCTGTGAGTCATCCAGAATGACTACATTGTGAGTTGTATTGTTCTGCATTGCATCTGTACAGTTTGGATTTACTTTAGTATATCCAATTGTTCAGACACTAATGCAACCAAGATATTTGGTTGTGGTTTTGGCAAAACTTGATACAATAAATTACATTCTTTGATTTTGTATACACAATGCATTTCTTTCTAACAGTTTCAGTTTGTGATCAGAATATATCTGTAGTGAAGACATAGATGCTAACAATCAGCCTTTTAATACCCACTGTCCAACTTTATTCTAACATTTGGCATGACATTCTATTCCAGGATCAAACTTAAATGAGAGATTTTCATTTAAAATTTCATTTTCCATTTATAAACAGATTTTTAATCCAGTAATTTTCAGTGACTGCACACTAAATGTCTGCCCAATGAAAATATAGTGCAAATAGTCTCTGTACCCATATTAATGCTGCCATGTTGGTAGAATGTGGGGGAGAGAAAAGAAAAGAATTACTATTAGGTCACTAGAACAATTCTATTCCTCAAGTGAGCATACTCCATTATTCATCACGCATGAAACTGACAAGAAAGACTTTAATTAACTGGAAAAAAATATTAGACAAGCAACAAACACATCTTATGATGTAAGAAAGCTATTTGAGTTAGACAGAGTTATTCAAAGTACTTATTTAGACTTATTCACATCAGTCATTGAAAATCATTTTTGGCATTTTTAATTTACTCTAAATTTGCAAATTTATGAAAAATGGACAGGCACCATCACACTTCTTGCATTCTGTGTTGAGTGATGGACATGGCTTCTTATCAATGATAGCTGCTGAATTGAATACTTCACATTTTAGCCGCCTTACTATCAAAAACCACAGGCTGGCACAGTTGCACAGTGGATAGCGTTGGGCTGGCACAGTTGCACAGTGGATAGTGTTGTCACCTCACAGCAAGAGGTTCTTCAGTTGGATTCTCAACTGGGATGCCTTATGTGTGGAGTCTGTATGTTCTCCATGTGTTCACATAGGTTTTCTACTAGTGCACCAGTTTTGCCCTACATTCCAAAGACATGCAGTTGGTGGACTAGATACTCTAAATTAGCCATTGGAGTGAGTGGTATGAAAGAAAAAAAAAACACAGCAGGACTAGCCACTCAGCAGTGTGAAACTTGGCTTTAGATGATTGTCACCGTTGAAGTGACTCCCTGACCCCATGTGCAAAATGGGAAAGGGGGTTGAGGATGGATGTATTATGTTCAAACACAACAGTGAATTTCTTTGCTGCCATGCTTTGTGAAGCATTTTTCACACTGAATCTTTCCCTGACATTTATTCTGTCTAGTATTAGCAGAGTTCGGTTTTGTTATAATTTTGTGCACATCTAGATTTTCATCAGTTCTGCTGTTGTACACAGATTTACAGCTTTGCTCAAAGTTAACCTGGACTCTGAAAATAGTTTACTTCATACTTTGTCATTTTAATGCCACAGACAATTCTGTTTCTCAGAAATAAATCAGTCATCTCACCAAACTCACAGTCTTCATCTCTAAGTCTTAGTTAAGTTATACATGCATCAACAGACATTTGTGAACCTTTATATTTAAAAATGCAAAATATATGGCAAGCTCTTTTTAGGTTCACAGTGTTGCTTAACCTTGTCTTTACTTAGAGATATTCAGATTTTTTTCTATAATAAGATTAAAAGTATCAAATGCCTTAATGCCATCATCTCAAGCTAGGCAAAGGAGAGTTGCCATGTTTACCTTGCTGCTTTTTCCAGCATAACAGAGGCAGTACTGTAAAGACTGCATTTTTGAAACCACTGCCCAGGATTAACAAAGATACTGATGGAGTGTCTGGCAATATGGATGATATAAAGAATGACTCAGCTCTATAGTAAACAAGATGTGGAACATGCACAATCCATAATGTTAATTGAATTGAAAGGGAAATTTGCTTTTTTGATCTAAGTTTTGGGAATGATTTAATTTGGCAAATAATGTCATTTTCAATATACTGCAATATTTTTCTTTCCAGAACTACTGCTACTTTTTGCATGTAATAATCTGGTACCATTTTAAGGAGAGTTGCTTGTCTACAATTTTTTCCAGTTAATTGAGGCCTTTCTTGTTAGTTTTATGTGTGATAAGTAAAGGATAATGCTCACTTGAATAATGAAATTGTTCCAGTGGCCTAATAGAAATTATTTTAATTTCTCTCCCACAGTCTACTAACATGGCGGCAGCTGAGAAACAAGACAGAATCATGTGACAATCTCACATGCATACTTAGCCTTATCGGTACCAATTGAAGCACTGCTGAAACATGAGCTGGAACATACCTCTCAACTGTCCAGATTTTTGCCTTATATTTTTGGTCTGTTCCTCATAAAATTTGTGGTTTTCTGGCAAATCACTGAGGATTGAAGTCATGAAATAATGGCATACATCTGATTTTCAAACTTCATATCCTTTAGAAAATACATGATAAAACAAACCCTATTACTGTATTAATGTTTTAAGTTTGCATGAACAATATTTAAAATATGTCCCCCCCCCCACCATTATTTTAGGCTTTGTCCAGATTTCTAGGGCTAAGAGGTTGAGAGGTATGAGCTGGAAGCATGATTTTGAATGTGCCTTTAAAATGAGGGGTGCAAGAGAGAGTGCATTATCATGGGATGGCAGGATGGGAAGATAATTAAGGAGGAATGAGATTTCAGACAAGGGAGACAGTACCTGGAGGAAGTCAGAAAAGGAATTGTATAAAGAAAATATTACAGAGATAAGAAGGCAGCAAAGAGTAGGCAGGAAAAAGATGATTACATCAGTGAACATAGAGAAAATAATGAGAGAGGAAGGAAACTGAGCCGTTTGTCAGTTAGCACTGACCCTGACCCAATGTGCAAAAATGGGAAAAAGAGGTTATGGATGGAAGGATGGATGGATTAAGAATGTGAGCTGTTAAATAACTACTTTTTATTGTTCAGGGTTTGATTTCTTCAGTCTCCATTTGCCTACTGAGCGATTCCAAACCAGTCACTTAACTACACGGCACTCTGGGGTCAGTTTGGAAATTGGATTAGGATCCTTAAGTTCTCCTGGGCTGTCTGTCTAAAAACTAGTTTTGAACTACAAACTATCACAGAAAAGAAACAAAAGGAAGGAACAAATATGGACTGTACATTGGGTGAAGAGGTCAAAGGGAAAGGCCAGGACTATGGAGTGTGGAGATAACTGAAAAGGAAGAACTAGGAAAAGATGTCATGCAAAGGTAGCAGATTTAGGGTGATGCTTAGTAGTGCTAGAAGTCTAGAGAGGAAGAAGGCCAAATAAACAACAGAGAAGCCAGTGATGAAACAAGAATAGGCTTAGTAATCCTGAGGTATGACACATCTAGGAATGACAGTGTAAGCTAGGACAGAGTTGGTTTGATGGCATGCATCAGTGAAGGATCCCAGAAGGATGGTCTGGAAGGGGAGAATAGTGCAGCTAGAAAAAGAAGAGGAAGAGGTGGGCATATCCATTTTTCTAGCACTAAGGGTAAATAGGTGTCTGTTACCCTTTACTGGCTACCATGTTCAGGTGCCAAGATGATGAGCTGGATAAGGACAGGATTAAGGGATGAGCAGGAAATAAAAGGGTATTTATGATGGGAGACTTCACTTTGAGGCAGCCTGAAGCATTCCATTATTCATACTGTGCAGAAAAGCATAGGGTAATGGAAATATGTGCTCTAGAAGGGTACAAACAGAAGTAGCAACTAGAACCAGGAAGTGGAGAATCCACTTTATATGTCTCAGCAAAAAGACAAGGTGAGGAAACTACATGTTAAGACTCCAGCAGCAAACAGTGACCTTGAAACAGTGCATTTCTTGTTGGCCATGGAAAAGGGACCAGGCCTAATTATAAACACCAAAGTATGGGATTGAAGGGGAGATGACTATGGGAAATAAAAGCTTTTTAGTAAGGGTCCTGAGATATGGGAATAAAGCAAAGAAATGAAAGTGCAGTGGAGTATAATAAAGTTATCTATTTACAGGGATGGAGGGTAAAAATAAGTCCCCTGAAGGACCAAAGAGTCCATGGGAAGGAGAAACAAGTATTATTCAATAATGAAGTGGAAATAGTGGTAAGTGATAAGGGAAATAAGTACAATGAATGCAAACTTGGGGGAGGGACCAGTGAGGAGCTATGCAAAAGTCAAGGCAGCAAAGTGCAGGAGGACAGCCAAGGGGGAAATGTCTTGTTGTGAGCATGTTCATAGGTGAATACTAGGATAACTGCCCTGGAACGTCATTTTAAGCCTAGCCAATAACCCAAAGTCAGACCCAAATTCTGTACCTTGTGTCTAGGAGGTGAAGACCTTAACCACTATGCCAAACCCACTATAGGTGAAACAGAACAAAGACTGACAACAGACATTGAGGAAGAGGGAAATGTGTCTTCTTTAGGTATGAGGAAGAGAAAAAGAAGGCATGCACGATATAAGTGACTTCACTGTAGATCAGTAACCTAACTAGGATGGGGTGGGGCAAAGGGGGCAGCTACCTCAGCCTTAAGCTGTTAAGGGTTATTTGCACCTCAGAAGAGTTACCAATTAGGCACAAGTGCACTACTGGCATTCATTTAGGCAAGTGTGACTGATATTGTGGCTGCTTAACTGAACATTTTTTAGATGATAGAAACTGCAGAAAGGAGACAGGAGAAGCTCCTTATTACAGTTCTGCAGATCTAAAGATGTTTTTTTTGGTCCTCAACTTGTGAGAGAACTTTCCTATTTTTTATTGCCCTCAAGTCTGAAGTTTGAGTTGAGGGTAGCACCAGTCTGGGAAATGCCCAATGTGCTATTTGCACAAGCTGTGGCCTTTTCTGTGTGTATAAGTAGGCCAGGGAGCAGGTAACAATTTTAAATTAATGATTTTCATTAGTGCTCAGCAAGGGAAAAGAAAGGCAGGATACCACTCTGGAAGGACAGGACCGAATAAAGCAAATGTAGACAAATGCAGACAGATGAGATGATGAGGTGGTAACAGCTAGAAAAGGTGCATGATTTCCAAGACACCAGCTGATACAGCAGTAGTTAAACCACTGACAGAGCTCTGCAACAGGTCCCTTAAAGAGCAGATGGTCCTAGGAGATCTGAAGCAAGAATTAGTGGTGCCCTTGTAAAAATGCAGGGGAAGAATCACAGGAATCACTCCTGGACTGAGTCTTATTTTATGTATTCACCTTTGACCCCACAAAGGACATGGAAAATTAGATCATTCTGTTTACAAATTGTACCAAGGATATATGGGTAATATATGATGCAGCCCAAGTAGGGTAAGAATCCTTAAGAAGCTAGAGGCATGATCTGAGATGTGATAGTTCTGCTTCAGCTTTTTCAAGTGTATGATAATGTACTTGGATATTAGGTTCACTGGTAAGCACTAGGCTAATTGCCCTTGTGGGGCATTTTAAGCCTAGTCAATGTTTCAAGGGTGAGAATCAAACCTGTACCTTATATCTGTGAGGTAAACACCTTAACCATTATGCCATTTCTTCAAATGACTCAGGGTGCAACATGCACTTAGGTGACTGACCTCAAAAACTTATAATAGTAAAAGGATTTGGGGATTATTATTGCAGAACATGTGAACTGTCTGCCTTAGTGTGAGAGGGTGGCAGCAAGAGTAAATCAAATGTCTGGTTGCATATCATGGCCTATATCATTTAGGAAGCAGAAAGACAAGATGCCACCATATTGGGTTCTAACTGGACTATGGCTGGAATATTATTTATAGTTCTGCTGCCTTTACAAGGAGAATAAGGTCACACTGCTACAGAAGGTACAGACTGAAGTAATCAGAATGCTACAGGGGATTGAGGGAATTTTGCATTTGGTTAGGAAGCTTGACTTTATTGCAGAAGAAACAAGAGGGAACTGGTATGATTACGTAAATTTTTAAAGGGAAGGATGGGATTAGATTGGACAGACAGAACAAGATGAGCAGGAGGGTGAAAGACTATGAGATTTAAAAAAAAAAACTGTTTAGCATAGAGTTTGGAAAGTATTTCTTAATTGAGAGAATAGCAGACATGTTGAATAAGTTGCCAGAATAGCTAGTAGTGGATACAGCATTTGTGACATATAAAAACTAGAAACACCTGGAGCAAGGTGAGGGAAGATGGAAGGAATAGCTTCCATCCACTAATTACTGCAGCACTTGGACAAACAATTTATACTTAATATATCTTTTTGCCAGCATTTCTGATGTTATGTTATGGTATGGTATGTTATTTTGTGTTACGCTATTTTTATTATCTTATATCATGCTATGCTCATGTTTTGTTATGTATCCTATAGTATATTATGTTTATTATGTTACGTTATATTTTTACTGCTGCATTTCCCATGCAAATGACAATTATCCTCTTATAATCTACAGACTCTGTTCCTGTAGAATGTTCCAACGTTGATCTAGGGACAGGAAATGACACAGTGGTATGTTCACTGTTGGCCAGTGCCTCACCCATCTCAATTAATTCCCACTCCCCAGCAATAATTAAGACAAGTTCCTGAATATTCCATTTCCTCACTGAGAAACTAAATGTCTGGTCAAGACCAACTTCTTCTTTATCCTAGTTGTGGGTCACCCCACTTCTCTCAACTTTAATGCATTATTTGTACTGCAAGTGCACCTTTAATTTTATATCAGTATGAAAAATACATGGATGTAAGGCTATACAACAAAATGCATCACTGGAAGGAGCAGATAGTTTGGCCTTAAATACCTTCTACTTTGCTGTCTATGCATATTACAAAATACAAAGCAAGGTTTTCCTGCAGTACTATCACGCACATAATTAGGCAGTGTTAAATGACTTTCTGCAGTAAGGCTGATGTTTGCAACATAGTAATTGAAGTTCACATCTAGGGCATAGACTGGTACTAACCGAGTTTGTCTCCAGAACTGTACTTGCTCTGAGGTTTGCAGTCTAGGGTTATCCTAGCAACACTGGAGCAACCTTTGATAGTCTGAATGGAAAAACAGGAAAAATTAAACCAGATCTATAAGTAAGTTAATACAGACTTATCCCAAAAGAGGATGCTGCAGTGGTGCAGTGGTAGCGTTGTCACCTCACAGCAAGAGGTTTTCTGGTCTGATTCTTGGCTGGAATGACTTCTGTGTGGAGTCTGCACGTCCTCCCTGCATTTACATGGGTTTTCTCTGGGTACTCTGGTTTCCTCCTACATTACAAAGACATGCGTCTGGAGTGTTTCTCCCCGGGCCTCTGCTGAAAATTTGGTCTGTTCCAAGTCAGACTTTCCCGGTAAACAAATGTTAAATAAATAAAAAGGAGTAACCAGAAAATCACAGCCTGGGGCTCTGTCATCAGTTGTAATGAAATTCATTGACATAACCCTGTAAAAGACACTAGTAATCTAGTGGGAAGGCAGTCAGTCATGGATGGTTATAAGCCAAGGTTTTGTTACAAGTAAACACCATCGGATTAGTCTCACTGAATAATGTCTTTGGCTGATAAAGATTACCTATAAGGGCCATATGATGGAAGATATGGATTTGAATTTCAGATGGCCTTTTCTTCTGTGGTAGAGAAGAGGATGGAAAAAGCCTAGAAACTTGTGGGAGCGGTAGCAAAAAAATGGTGAAATGCGTAATAATTAGTTAACTGATGGCAGACAGTAAACAGGAGGAAAGATCTTATACTAAAAGTGTACATATCTTCGCAGAATGAATGTTATTCAGATTATTTATATATATATATATATATATATATATATATATATATATATATATATATATATATATGTGTTTTATTTTAGATACAGAACACCCTTTAATACAATTATTCATCAAGGTCTTACATATCAAATCCCATTCAACAAATGCCTCATTCATCAAAAGAGCTATTTTTGCTAGTTGGTTCCTTCAGTGACTGTACTAGGGCTCTCAATTTCTTTTTCTTTTTTGAGATTGTGCAGAGCAGTGAAAACAGTCTTTTTCATAACTTCCTCTGTTCCCCTTTCCCAGTGGTGGTTCGATCTTGGAATTAGTGTACATGAGTAGTCAGGGGCATAGAGTCATAGCCCCAGTATACACATATGGCAAGTGCAGGGCACTTGTTTCCCTGCAATTGGTTGGTGTCATTTTTATGAATGTCTGAGCTGGTAAAATTGGCAGTTGTATTAGTTTGAATAGTGTATTAGGCATCGGTTTCGGTACTGTTTTAGTTTTGTATCATGTGTGGGCTCTCAGTAGGAGACTTTTGATGGGTGGTCCCTCAATAGCTAGAATGCTGATTATGTGTCCTAAATTCTTTACTTTACAAGAGATATGAAATAGTTTTGCAGATGTCACCTTAAACTTAAACTGAGACAGCAATGGATGGTATTGAGAAATGGGAAGGATGCCAGTTGGTATGACTTCAGCGAAGATTAGAAACAGTACAGCTGTTGTTTACCATGAACAAGTGCAATGGAATGTTGGTTAGGGTACATAACCTCACAGAATGGCTAAAAGGAGGGATATACACAGTTGCACAGTATTGATGAAGAAACAAAATAGCAAATTTATAGCAATGAGTATGAACAGTTTTGCCCTATCTTAGTTTGCTGCCTATTTATTTATTAATTAATTTATTTACTTAGGTACAAGAAATGGCACCATGAGTTATTTTCATTAACAAAAGCAATAGCCTACAATGTAATGGAAGGTGAAGCTCCTGCAAAAACGAGTGCAGTAATCTTCCTTTTCTATAAGACACTGGTTAGACCACACCTGGAGCAATGTATACTATTCTAGCAACTCTGCCCGAGGACGTTCAGATTGTTGGTAGGGTAAAAATGGGCACAATAATAATTCAGGAATGGGAAGAATTGTGATGACAAGTTGAGAAAGGAAATATGCTATAGCTGAGGATGAGAACAGAAAAGCAGTATGGTATGATGGGAGAAGAAAAGAGGAACATGGAGGGCACCTCTACATGTCTAACAACCACGGCTGGATTAATACAGGTGCTGATAAACTGCAGCTCCAGGCCCATGTTTTGAAACTGGTTCTTTGCTTTTTCATAGTTGTTTTTTTTTTCTGCTGCACAAAAAGCACAGAAGCCAAACTGCATAGAGAAGCATTTGTTACTAATTTAATAACATACTGGACCTCAAGCACTTTCAATCAGTTAATATATTTGCATAAAATCAAATTAGACAGATAAGAACATATAAAGTCAGTGGTTACGGATGGGGTAGTCAAATCATTAGCAGAACATGGAGTAAATGGCTAGACAGCTGTGAGAAAGTGCTGGAGAAAGTGCAACAACCACAGATATGAAAATCTATTCTAGTTTCAGATTTTGGGGAAAACACTCAAACTGCACCTCTAGCTAATGAATTAAAGCTCAATAGCAGCATTTCCTGCTGCTCCATATTTTGCTACTAAATATCAATAATAAAAATCTGTGTCACAAACACTGATGCACCGAGATGTAAAAGACACATATAAAACAGTGATGCCTCTAATAAGGCTTAGTTTGAGGTCCTGTCTTGTGGGACTCAATAACACATATTGCAAATGAACAGCATGTACTCACTGTTGTTATAAAAAAAAAACTTCTTATAGTCTTTGCATGGAAAAACAATACAAATTATGCAAAGAAAAGTAGGACAAAAGTTTGAACTTCAAAATGCCTTGTTTCTGTTACATATTTTTAGACTTTCTTGCAAAAATACAGGTTTTAGACCTACCAAAATAATTGAAATAAGCCATGCCGACAGACTTCACTCTAAAACCTCTAGTAAATAATAATAAGCACGCAAATCTGTTATGGACTCAGGAAAAAAAGTTTTATTTTAAAGTATGCTGCACTGGGCTCCAAAACAAAAGTGGTAGGATGAGTGCTTCTGTACGGTCGAGGAACCTGGGAGTGATGGCAGAGCAGCTGAGGAAGTTAAAGGTAACAGAGATGAAGTTCCTGAGATGGGAAGTAGGATGCAGACTGTGGGGCAGACAAGGAAAATGAGAACATCAGAGAAGAGGCCAGAGTAGTGCCACGTGCAGAGATCAAGGAGAACAGATTACAGTGATTGGTCACATGTGCAGGAAAGCAGGAGATGATTTGTTAAAACAGACTTGGGAGAGACAGGCAAGAAGACAAGAGGAAATGAGAACAGTCATCGAAGAGATGGATTGACGTAATGAGAGAAAACCTATGACAGTCAGGTGTGACCCTCAAAGAAGGGAGAATTATATGGAATCAGGAAGAGTGGCAACAGTTGTCATGCCTTCCTGAAACCTTGTAAAAATGTGAAAATGGGGCTTAATGATAATAATGAGCAATGAGTGGGAGAAGCTGCTGTCGCTGTGTCTGGGGCAGCACAGGGTGTGCCATGTAAACGAGAACATGGAAAACCAGCAAATAACAAAGAATGGTAAAAAATACTAAAGACAAGCAAAAGGATGTTAGATAAACAGTGAAGCTGCAATGGCTGCAGCAGAAAGGGTAATACTGGAAGAAAGAGGGCCAGAAGACGGAAGCAGCAAAACCTTTCTTGGCAACTATCAAACTGTGCAAGGAAGATTAGTATTTTTTTTTTTGTTTTAAAATTGAGAGCAAGAACACTGTGTGGAACATCTGTATTTTATTTTGGGTGGTGCAGTGGTGTAGCAGTTAACATTGTCACCTCATAGTAAAAGGTTCTCCGGTTCGATTATCGATTGGGGTGCCTTCTGTGCAGAGTCTGTATGTCTTATCTGCATTTGTGTGGGTTTCCTCCCACATTCCAAAGACATGTCTGGAGGGTTTCTCCTTGGGCATTTGCTGAAAATAGGCTCTGTCATGGTCATACTTTCCAGGTCAACAAATGCAAAATAAATAAGTAAATTTTCAAACTGAAGGCACGAACAGTATATATGTGTGCACGTGCGTGCAATCATTGAACTTCTCTGAAACAATAATGCTTGCAGTAAAACCAATGAAGGAATGCTATACACTACAGTACTCCTAGATCTATTAAAACATGAAAACTAACCTTTATTAGGGATACAGGTAAATTATTATCATTCTCAGCACAAATCAATGGAAAAATGCAGATTTTTTGGGAAGACCGTGCAACTCTGAAACATGTTCATTAGTGAGTTCTGTAATCACAAAGCGCTCTCTGTGTAGTTAGGTGAATTCAGATGATGTCTTCATAAGCTATGTTTGCTGCCAGCTCCACTGGGATAGAGGGATAAAGCCTTGACTATGATCCACGTGACCTGAGTTAGATTAATGGTTCGGGCACTTCATGAGGCTGGTTGGGAGGAAGAGGCAGTATCTGCTCACCTCTTTCAGGAGGGAGGATATGGGGATGCTGTGTGGACATGGTAATTTCACAAGTCCCTATGGTGGTCATACTGAGGCCATATTAAGAGCCAAGCCAATATTATGCTAGGTGGGGCAGGCAAACTGTGACATGGCACCACATAAGTAGGTGTATTTCCCCTCATGATGCTATTGCATATATATATATATATATATATATATATATATATATATATATATATATATGGGTCTAGGACTCTTGCACGAATGCACTTTTCACCGAATCGTGAATGGGCGGGCATACTTACATGAAAATGCTTTTCACTGAAGCAGCATTTTCGCATAAATATGCCTGTTGTGCCGGTCGTACTATGGTGCAAATAAAGGAAAATTCTCTTTTCCCCACTGTAGTGCGATCTAAGAATGAGAATATTAAAGTAGGGGTGGTGTGGGGTGCAGGGGGGCTTGCCCCCTGCGTAAAAGTCGATTTAATGTTTTTTTTTAACACACTTTGGCGAAAGCACTTTTTTGGTGAAAGCGCTTTTATTAAAGTGTGTTCGGTGATAGTGGATTTGGACTGTTGAACTTTCGTTCAACAGTCCTAGATCCATTTATCTATGTGTTTGTGTGCCATTGACATGATCAAATGATGAAAGCCAAGCACATCTGATCGAACATTGCAAGCTTTGTTTCTATGCGAGATCATGAACAGTGAGAAATGGGGAGTTTGCCCTTTCCCCACAGCAGAGCAAACTTCAAGTTGATATATATAATTTGTAGGGGGTGGGGAGTTGCAGCCCCCCACTACTTGGGTGCATAGGGGTTTGCCCAAACAAAAATAGTCCTTTTTTTTTTTTAAAGAGTGATTTTTTTTTTTGGATGGACCATTTTTTGACAATCTTATATATCTCAATGATATAAGACTATATGATATATATATATATATATATATATATATATATATATATATATATATATATATATATATATATATATACATATATAGGTTCCATTGGTTTGGTCGACATCTATTTAATCAACTGCATTTTCTCGACTATACAGATAGTCAACATATGTGGAAGATCAACAATCTGCAGGTAGAACATATTCCTTTTTCCTGGAACATGTCCAACTCTATATAATTAGCAGGGGTGTGAGGGATGTTGTTATGCTTTTAACTAATTCTCCAACTATAGGCCTATAGCTATACTCTTGCCACTTGCAAAGATTATGGAAAAATGTATTCAGAGACAGTTCATGCACCACCTAATCCATAACCACCTCATGGCAGATACCCAGCATGGCTTCAGACCTCACCACAATACTACCTCAGCCATACTAGCCTTTACCAACACCATAAAGCATAATCAAAACAGTAATCATATTTCTTCAGCCCTCTTCTTGGATCTCTCCAAGGCATTCAATATGGCTGACCACCAACTATTAATTCACACCCTGCAAACACTCTGTCTAGATCCTAAAGCCCTTCAATGGTTTAAATCCTATCTAAGTGGTAGACAGCAGGCTGTTCTGTGGCAAAATAAACTCTCTAACCTACTACCTAACACCCTTGGAGTACCACAAGGCTCTATACTAGGGCCCCTGTTATTCTCCATCTTCATCAACGATGTGAATACTGTCATCCCAAAAGTCAGCTGCATCCAATATTCTGACGACTCTACCCTGATTTGCTCTGCCACATCCCCAAAAGAGTAACAGTTAGCTACCCAGACCACCTTTAACACAATAGAAAAAGTACAGTTTTGTACCTACCATAAATGTAGATGTTCGAAGATCCACATTGCTGCAGTCCTTACTTATGGGTAGTCCGCTGTCCTCGGTCGGCCCGAATACCAAAGTATTAGGCTGACGTCGGTCATGGGCGCCTAGATCTGACATCAGAGCGTCAGGGTATAAAGGCGCATGACCGACGTCATATCCTCAGTCTTTTCTTGCCCCAGATGTCAGAAGGCCAAACCAGAAAGGCCACAGCCAAAAACAGAATACCTCCCAAAACCATGCCCAACCACCACCATCACCTAAAGCATAGCACCAAGTCTAACTACAGTGGGGAAGGAGGGAGGGTAAATTGGACTGCAGCAATGTGGATCTTCGAACATCTACATTTATGGTAGGTACAAAACTGTACTATGTTCTTCATCTCACATTGCTGCAGTCCTTACTTATGGGTAGAATCCCAAAGCAACGGGAAAGGGAGGATGGTAGAAATCATAAAGAATTAGGGGCCGCTAAAATGCCCTGTAAAATTGCAGTGGCAAATCCAGCCCTAGACTTAGAATAAAGAGGAAGGTGGTAATGTTTAGAAAAGGTATGCACTGAACTCCAAGTAGCTGCCTCCAAAATGTCTTTTGTAGCTACCCCCCTTAGAAAGGCCGTAGAAGTAGCAGTAGCCCTAGAGGAATGAGGCCTGATTCCAGCAGGAACCTCCTTACCATGATGGGAATAACAGAAAAAAATACAAAACCCAATCCATTTAGAAATAGTTTGTTTTGAAACAGGTTTACCCTGTGAACCCAAAGCAAAAGAAACAAACAATTGCTGAGACTGTCTGAACTCCTTGGTTCTGCTCAAATAATAACGCAACTGCCTGTGAATATCCAAAGTATGCAAAATTTTCTCCCCTTTATTTTGGGGGTTTGCATAAAAAGTAGGCAAATGAATAGTTTGATTTAAGGCCACACTAGAAACCACCTTAGGCATAAAGGAAGGATTAGTACGCAAAGATACCCTATCCTTATGAAAAATCAGGAAAGGCTCCACTGCCATGAGGGCCTGTAATTCAGAAACCCTTCTTGCAGAGATAATGGCCAACAAAAGCAGTTTTCCATGACAAATACTTTAACTCGGCAGTAGCTGCAGGCTCAAACGGTTGTAGAGTAAGTTTTTCCAACACAAAATTAAGATCCCAAGCAGGAGTAGGAGCTCTACGTGGGGTCTTATATTCTTTGCCCCTCTAAGAAATTGCTTAAACCAAGGATGAGAGAATAAAGGAGGGTCACAATCATAGTGAGCAGAAATGGCTGCAGCATGGACCTTTATTGAGGAGAAAGACAAACCCTTGTCCAATAACTCAGTAAGATATTGAAGAGCAACACTTAAATCAGGTTTGGAGACATCAAAGTCCTTTCCTTTGCTCCAAATAAAAAATCTCCTCCATTTATCAGCGTAAACTTTCCTGGTACTAGGCCTCCTGGCCTCCAAAATAACATTCAAAACTTGTTGTGGAAGCTGAGACCCTCCCGAGTCTAAAACAGAATATGCCAGGCTGTTAGATGTGGAGACTGAATCTTGACATTGAGGAAGTGACTGTCCTCTTGTGACAAAAGATGCAGAATCAGAGGCAGAGGCCATGGAGGTTCTCGTACTAAGCTCCTCAGTAGTGGGTACCAGTGTTGTCGAGGCCAATCCGGTGCTATCAAAATCATGGTTGGCTTGTCTTGTCTGGCCTTCAAGAGTACCTTGGGAAGAAGAGGCAGAGGTGGAAAGGCATATACATGCAGATTGTTCCAACTGAATGATAGAGCGTCCACCTTCCAAGCTGTGTGATGAAACATTTTTGTGCAAAACTTTGGCAACTGGTAATTTAGTGGAGAAGCGAACAGATCTATGTCTGGAGTTCCCCATAACACTGTCAACTGTTGAAATACATGAGGATCCAATTTCCACTCGTGAGGATCCACTATTTGTCTGCTCAATACATCTGCTAAGGAGTTCTGTGCTCCTGGTAGAAACCTTGCCTGAAGATTGAGGTGTAGATTGAGAGCAGTTTCCCACAGAATCATCGCTTGCCTACAAAGAGGGTAAGAATGGGTTCCCCCCTGCTTGTTGATGTACCACATGACAGTAGTGTTGTCTGTTTGAATCAACACCTGCCCTGGGTGAAGTAAATCTTTGAAAGCCATCAATGCAAACTGGACTGCTAACATTTCCTTCAAGTTGATATGCAAATGTTGGAGTTTGACAGGCCACGTGTTTTGCACCCATTTTCCATTGAGGTGTGCTCCCCAAGCCTTGTGCGAGGCATCTGTCGTTAGAATCTGACTCGCCTCTGGCCGGGTCACAGAGAGTCCCTTGTTTAGGTGACATTCCTGAGCCCACCACAAAAACTCCTTAATGCAAGGTATTATCTGAATGACAGTGTCTAGATCTTGGCAGTGCTGTGTCCACACATTTTTGAGATACCATTGAAGCTTCCTCATATGCAATTTGGCATTGGGAAGCACCAGAATACAAGATGCCATGAACCCCAAGGCTTGAAGGACTGTCCTTGCAGTCAGCCTGGACCGTAGAGACATTTGATGGAAATAAAGAGAAAGGCTTCTTTGTTTGTCCGGGGTCAAAAAGGCCATCTGGGAAGCTGTATTCAGTCTCACACCCAGAAAGCACATGTCCTGAGAGGGTACTAGACTGGACTTTGTTTCGTTCACAGAATACCCTAGGCATCGTAACACTGCCATCACATATTGTAGATGATGAAGAAGTTCGTCCTTTTCTTGTGCAATAATCAGGCAATCGTCCAAATAAGAATAAATCTGTATTCCTCTTAGTCTGAAAAAAGCTATCACTGGAGCCAGAACCTTTGTGAACAGTCTGGGCGCAGTAGATAAGCCAAAGGGCAATGCAGAGAACTGATAATGTAAATTTCCTGCCCGAAAACGCAGGTACCTCCTGCAACTGGGCCTGATAGGAACATGAAGGTAAGCCTCTTTGAGATCCAGAGTAACCATCCAGTGATCTTTTCCCAACAGTGGTAAAAGTTGTTGTAAAGTCAGCATCTTGAACTTTGGAATGTCCAGGTAAGTGTTGAGGATAGATAAATCCAAAATTGGTCTCCACGTGTTCTCTTCCTTTGGAACTAGAAACAGGCGGGAATAAAATCCTAGGCCCACTTCTGACAAAGGAACTGGCTGTATAGCTCCTATTTGAAGAAGTAAAGAAATTTGTCTGCGAGCCTCTATCCTTTGCCGAGGAGGGACGTCTGGTATGCCTTTGAAAGGAGGCATGGTATGGAAATAGAACTTGTAACCTCGGTTTATAATGTCCAATACCCATTTGTCCTGGGTGACTAAATGCCAATTTTGCTTGAAAAGAGCCAACTTTCCTCCCAAAGGAGCTGCCAGGCAAGAAGAATCCGGCAGCTGAAAATGTAGGTCATTGGGCCTGTTTATGAAAGGACTGGCCCCTGCCCTCACCAGCAGATTGAGCAGGCGAACTCCATTGTCTCGGCCTGAAAATACTCTGAGCTCTGCCCCTACCACGCCTAGATCTACCCCTAGACTGAGAATCAGAAGAAGGGTACGTCCACCCCTTAGTAGGCCAATTTCTACTAAACTTTGGAGGTTGTACCTGCAAAAAATCTTTAACAGTCTGCATAGACTTAGCCTTGTCTTCCATTTTCTTTAAGACTGACTCCACAGGAGGACCAAATAAAACTTCAGACTGTAAAGGGGCATCCAGAATTCTAGACTTAACATGCTCAGACAAATTCTGATCCTTAAGCCAGGCGTGCCTACGAATAACAGAACCAGTGGCAGCCACCCTAGAAGAAGCCTGTAAAGCATCAAAACCACATTGCAAAGAATGCTTACCCACCTGTTCAGAAACATGCACTAAATCCTGCAATTCTTTACACTCTATGCCCTCTGCCAAAGCATCCACTTTAGACCTTAGCTGAGAAAGGAGGAAATTCTGATACTTCAACATATGAAACTGGCAGTTCAAAGCTCTCATTGCTAAAGTAGAAGAGGTATACACCTTCTTACCCCATCTATCCAAAGCTCTAGCTTCCTTATCCAGAGGAACCGGATTCTTAACAACAGAGGCTCTAACACCCTTAGGCCCCTGACTAATAGTTTCTGGGTCCGCCCTAGGACTCTTATACAGATATTTATGAGCCTCAGGCACCCTGTAATACCTGTCCGGTTTAACTGGGGCAGGAGGCACAGAATCTGGATTAAGGGAAGCTTCGAAAAAACATCTGAAACAACATCCAAAACCGGAGGTATAGCTAAGGGTCTATGCTGTGGTAAAACAAGAACTCCCTAAGTCTCTTCCGTGAATCAGAGTAATCCTGTCCCTCCCACTGAAAATGCTCCCTCATGGAATGCAGAGTTTCAGAAAATGAAAAATCCTCTGGAGGAGAAGCAGAAGGAGTGGAATCCTCTGCATCAGAATCAGAATAAGGAGGGAAATCTTGAATGTCTTCAGCAGAAGACTCTGAATCATCTGAGGCCTGCTCCAAACTTTCCAACTCTGGCTCCATCCTGGGCCTTTTATCAGGAGGGGGCATAGAACCTCTAATTAAAGTAATCAAATCCTCTGCCATTTTAAGCATGTGCTTTTAGGCACAGACCCTGAAGAACCAGAACTGACACCAGAGGAAGGCAAGACAGACCTGCCCTTAGCAGGAGCCTTAGAAACAGTAGCAGAAGGCCTAACCACCTTAGGTAAGGAAGGGAGAATAGTAACCTGAGAGGCCCCTTCAGCCTGACCTGCCTCCTGAGAGGCCACATCCTGTAAAATCAAAGTTTCCCCCTGGGACTCAACAGAAACTTCAGCCGGATCCACCTGTCCAGCTGTAGCTTCTAAAGGTCCGGCGTCCGAAACGGACGAATCATCCTGCCTAGGCTTTAAAGATTTGTCTTTGCGCTTCTTAGTAGAAGCAGGCATCGGAACATCCGACGGCATATTATAATTACACCTCTTGCCAAAGACTAACCTAGTGCAATCTAACCTCCGTTTTATAGTGCGCTTATTAAACCTAGCACAAAACCAACACCCGACTACGTCGTGCTCCGGTCCCAAACAAGGAATACAAAGCGAGTGGTAATCCCTATGCGGTATCTGTTTCCCACAAGAAATACAATTATTCACTTTTTCTATCATCCGGTAAGTAACAGAGGCAAGAAAAAACAAAATTATTCCCCAACGGGGTACTTAG